>NC_079211.1:144424497-144451997 GCF_029633865.1 Lampris incognitus
AAGGCGGGTGCTTTATTTACATATGCAATATGCATAAGCAAGGTTACTGTGAGGGTGAAATAACCAGGGGATGGAGGGAGGCAGAGAGAGGGAGGGAGGGAGGGTGGTGCAATACATGTGTGTGTGTGTGTGTGTGTGTACAGAGAGGGAGTGAGAGGGGGTGTGTATTGGGGGGGGGGGTTAGAGGGAGGCAGAAAATTGGTGTTATCAATATTTAACCAACCCTTCCAGCATATTTATGGCAGACAATAGAGCAGACATGCAACTGTCTCATGTGAGTGGAAGCGTACATTTATTCCGGGCTGATTTACAGGGCCGTAAATGGCGTGTTCATTAACACATCCTCGCCACGCAAGATACAAAAAAAAAAAAAAAAAAAAACCCTCAGCAGAGGGAGGCCGC
This sequence comes from Lampris incognitus, assembly GCF_029633865.1. NCBI lineage: Eukaryota > Metazoa > Chordata > Actinopteri > Lampriformes > Lampridae > Lampris > Lampris incognitus. Next base: position 144,424,900 of record NC_079211.1, read on the forward strand.
AGGGGGCCCCGTACGCCACCCTCAGAGGTGAGGCCCGCGAAACTGCCCCTACCGTCGATAAGGTAAGGAGGTAAGCGAGCGCACGGCCGTGCATCATATCCGGAATGAATGAAAGCGTATTCATTAGGGGGATGCCGTTACACATGGCAAACAGATGTATGCAATTTAATTGTTTGAAAAAAAGAAAAAAAAAGAAAAGGGGGAAAAAATGCTTTGGAAAAAAAGAAGAAGAAGAAAAAAAAAGGGAAAAGAAATTAAAAAAAAAGTCTGGAGCTTTTTTCCTCCCTCTCTCTCTCCCCCCTTTCCCCCCCCCCTCCCTCCCCCCCTCTCTCTCTCAGACCCAGGGCCTCTCAGAAAATGTTTCCATGTGTTGTGTCTGAGCGCACGGAGAGCGAAGAAGGAAAACATTCTCCCCTCCAAACCACATGCAACAGATTCTTTCTCGAGCCAAATAAATCAACCCTGTGTTTCAGATCATGTGACACTTTCTGTGCTTTGTGTTATTCCCGACATATCCTGTTTCAACTCCCGCCCTCCCCCTCCCTCCCCCCTCCCCCCCCCATCCCATCCCGACACCCACCCACCCACACACACATATACGTACCACACGCGCACGCACGCACGCACATATACGTCCGCCGGGCGGGGGCGGCGGCGGGGGAGAGGGGCGCGCGCGCGCGCGCGCACACGCGTTCAGAGTTTCCATTTCCTGTGCGTAAGATCACCTGCGCAGACAGAGCGGCGTGGCGCGCTCCAGCGCGACAGGCTCGGCAGGAAAACAGGAAAGGGAGTTCAAGGGTGTCCGACATGAAATACTCGCGGAGTTGAGGGAAAACCCGGAGCCCGTGGCGGCGCTCCAGCGGCTCCGCAGACCAGCACAGGCCAAGTTCCGCCAGCAGCGCCGCCGCCGCCGCCGCTCAGAGCTTCGAGAAGTTTCTCTTCTTGTTCTTCTTCTTCCTCTTCTTCCTCTTCTTCTTCTTCTCCCTCTTCTTCTTCTTCTTCCTCTCCCTCTTCTTCTTCTTCCTCTTTCTTCTCCCTCTTCTTCTTCTTTTTCTTCTTCCTCTTCTTCTCCCTCTTCTTCCTCTTCTACTTCTTCTTCTTCTTCCTCTTCTTCTCCCTCTTCTTCTTCTTCTCCCTCTTCTTCCTCTTCTTCTTCTCCCTCTTCTTCTTCTTCTCCCTCTTCTTCTTCTTCCTCTTCTTCTTCCTCTTCTTCTTCGTCCTCTTCTTCCTCTTCTTCTTCTTCCTCCTCTTCTTCTTCTTCTTCTTCCTCCTCCTCTTCTTCTTCCTCTTCTTTTTCTTCTTCTACTTCTTCCTCGTCTTCTTCCTCGTCTTCTTCTTCTTCTTCCTCTTCTTCTTCGCTGCCGCGGCTCAACATGAACACGGCGCTTCTTAACGTGTCTTGAGTCCTGGTCTGTTTCTTGTTCTGGACGCGGAGGATTCGTTCGACTTTTCGGCGTGAAGAAACCCGTCGCGTCAGTTCGCGGCCTTGTTTACGTAAGAAAAGGGCCCAGGTGATGCGGCGCCGGCACGGCGCTGCTCGCGTCACGTGACGCACGCGCTCCCGAGGCGCCGGTGTTCGTCCCTTCTTTACCTTTTCTTTCCTTTCTTCCTTTCTTTCTCTCTTGCTCTGTTCCTGACCGCCGGTTCTGCATACCACTACACCCCTGTTAACAGTGCAGGGGCCTGCTATATTTGACATGCCATACTGATCAATAGCCCCCGTGCCTCTGTGGGGTAACACCGTGCCCCCCCCCCCTCCTCCTCCTCTCCCACCGCCCCCCCCCCCGTGCATCTGACAGCCATCCCGAGCCCATTTACTGTCAAATGGGCTCCGCTCTCTTGCCTGAGCGCGGATGCAGATTTATGCTGGAGCAATGCTGGGTCTTGCATATTAGATGAAAGCCTTGTTTGCATATACCCGCTCTCTCTCTCTCCCCCCCTCCTCTCTCTCTCTCTCCCTCCCTCCCTCCCTCTCTCTCTCTCTCACTCTCTCTTTTTTTCCGAGGCGTCACTTTAATATGTATGCAAATGGGCTGTGCTCCACGGGTAGATATGTGTGGAGTCCTGTCCTGCAGTCAGGAGGTGCAGGAGGAGAGATTGTGTTTGTATTTATGAGGCCCGGGCCCTGCCAGTCTTGGGAGAAAACGCTACGAGTGGAGTGGCGGAGGCTCTGCAGTGCGGGCAGAATGCAGATATGGCAATAACAGAGGTCACGGTTGTCTGTAATTATAAGGGGGGGCAATTAGACAATGGCAATGCTGTAATATCTACCACACACACACACACACAAACAACAACACAAACAGGCACACGAAGCTCCGCGCTCGTTTTCGTACCCCAGTCGTAACAAAGGAAGGCAGGGCCGTGCTGAGCGACTCGCACTGCAGAGGAGACGCTGCTGCTCTCGCGCGTTGACTCCTTCTTCTTCTCCTCCTCCTCCGCCTCTCGCGCCCGGACCCACTGGGGAGTCCTCGGCGATCGGTGTGGGTAAGAGCCCCAATCTATCGATCCCACGGACTCCCCCCCCCCACCCACACACAAGGAGGTGAGGATCACTGTCAGGGGCCGGAGCCGAGAAGACAAGGTCAGGTCAGCGAGGAGGGAGGAATCCTTAACCCGTCTTATCAGTCCGATGCTTCCCAGTCAGGCCTCAAGGAAGCCTGCGATCAATAACACCTCGGTGGCGCGCGACGCGGGGAGAAATGAGCGGCGCGAGCGCTAATGCGTCAGGATCTCCATCCCCTGGTCCACGCGGGAGTTTCGCAAAAACTATGAGTCGCCGTTTAGAAGGGCGTGCAAAAGATGGAGCAGAGGAGCGCATGTTATGTTATTTTGACGTAAAGTTACGGGAAGAAACCCTTTCGGCAACAACAATGGACGCCCGGTATTGTGTCGAAGATATAATAACATCTTGGCTGTGTGCCAATCAGTAATCTACCAAAGCAACGCACACACACACACACACACTCTCTCTCTCTCTCTGCAGAGTATTTCTGCATCCAATTATCTATTCCTTCTCTCTCTTTCTCTGTGCCTGTGTTTCTCTCAGTCTCTCAAACGCACGCGCACATTCACGCGCGCACGCACTATTTTCTTTAATTCAAATGTCTGTTCCCTCTCTCTTTTCTTTTGCTGCCGCTCTCTCTCGCTCTCGCGTTCTTCCACGCGGACACGTTCACATACGGGAACACGGGCAAGTACGCAAACGCTCACACGCACAACACACGCACACAACACACACACACAAATGGTCTCTCTCTCTCACACACACACATACACTATTTTCTGCATTCAAATATCCATTCCGCGTCTTTCTCTCCCTCTGACACACAAACACACACACACACACACGCACAAACACACACGCACAAACACACACGCACACACACGCACAGAGTATTTTCTGTATTCAAGTATCTTTTCCTTCTGTCTCTATTTTTCACTATCGCTCTCTCTCTCACACACGCACACACACACGCGCGCGCGCGCACACACACACGCACGCACACCCCTTCCTCCATCATGAATAAACCATACTGTGTCTATGAGTCATATCCCACCCCCACATCCCTCTAACCCACTCCCCCTATTCTGTGCTGCAAGAGTAAAAACGCTAATTAACGTGATGGCTAGCTCCAGTTCCTGTCAGCAGCTTGTGGGGGCCTCTCAACCAGGCAGGCTCCAGTGGTCTCCGCTTTAGTTGCTGCCTCTCCCCAACCGCCATCTCTGGAGAACTGGGGCCCCTCATTCATATTCAGCCCCAGTCACAGGCACCTGGAAGCAGCCACCACCTCCATCACACAACCCCCATACTGTTTATTACCAGCCCCCCAGTTGAGCCCACCTCCTGTCATTGCAGGGACCCCCCCCACCCCACTGCTGGCGAAAGTAAAAAAAGGAAAAAAAAGAAAGAAAACACAGCGCCAATCACACGCACACGCACACCAAATTAATTCCTCGCATTCGGATCAAGCTAGAATACCAACCCTTATAACAGCGAAGCTCCCTCAGAAGAGGTGGGAGAAACTCTCCAGTCAGGAGATGACACAACCCAACTGATGGGTTGAATCACCCAACGGTGGAGAGAGAGCGAGAGAGAGCGAGAGAGCGCGAGAGAGCAAGAGAGAGAGAGGCTGCGTGCCTCGGCGGACGAGCTGGGTAACCATGACAACCAAGTCAGGAGAGCAGGAAACAGGAACATACAGAATCTGTTTCTGCTGAGACTTGCACATGTGGCAGTGCGCGGAGCGGAGAGGGGAGGCGCAGGGGAGGCGCGGCGGCGGTGTGTACGGGGCCCTTATGAAACATACATATGCTCCGCGGTTCCACCATGCAAAACCGGTTCGCCCGGCCCCGCTCGCCGCCGCCGCCGAGTGTGCAGGCAAGAGACAGCGGAGGAGACGTTAGCAGGCGAAGCCCACAAACCCCTCGGAGCCCCCCGGCGGGCTGGGCTGGCCTGGCTGGCTGGCTGGCTGGCTGGCCTGGCTGGCTGGCTGGCTTGGCTGGCTGGCTGGCTGGCCGCTCCGCAGCCCGCTCGCTCCCCGTCTCAGCTGCCGCGCATAAAGCTTCACGAGGCGGGCGTCGATACGTTGCGCCGCGTTACTATAAAAGCAGCGAGAAAGTCATTTTTCTTGCTCGCTTACAATCTTCTTTTTTAAGGGGGGGGGTGGGAGGGAGGAGGAGGGAGGGGGTCTATTTTCTAGCTTCGGCTCCCCCCCCCTCTCCCTCCCCTCCTCCCTTTTCTTTTCTGCCTGTCTTTTTCCCTCCCGCTCCCTCTTCTTCCTACAGGCTCGGTCTAACCTCCTCCCCCCCACTCCCCCACCCTCCCTCCCCCTTCCTCAAGGGAATAAAGGTCGTAACGCAAATGATTACTCAAACCCGAGTTGCCATGGAAACGCGGTCACATGACTAGAGCAGGCATGCATAGACCACAACAAAGAGGTGGATCAGGAACCAGCGCTGCAAAGAGCCGCAGCTCGCCTCGCTGGTGCCTCAGCGCCTGTCCTCCCCCCCCCCCCCCACACACATTCCCGTTAAAAGGCAGGGAGGAAGAAGAAGAAGAAGAAAAAAGAGAGAGAGAGAGGAGCTCACGGTGAAAAAGCAGAGGAGAAAGGTAGAAAGAGCAGAGAGAGCAGAAAGCCGTCGAGATTTTGGAGACGGGCGCGTGAAGCGGGGCCACGATAAGCGCGCGGCGCGTCTTCCTCGCGCTGCAGTACGCCATGTTATCCCTTCCTCTCGCTACCAGCCCCAGCACACGAAGGGTGTGTCCTATTCATCATGTCCTTCTTCTCGGAGGCAGAGCCGAGGCGCCAGTTGTCTGGAATTTCTGTGAAATGGCGTCAGTTGAAGACATTTAGAGGGTGGCGTGTTTGCGCGCCGCTAAAATAGGACTCGCATTATAGTCCCTGCAACTTTTTGGTGCGCAACGCTCACGTTATTCTCTCAGGGAAGGGGGGGGTGGGGTGGGGTGAGGGTTGGTGGTGGTGGTGGGGGGGGGGGTTAAGACGTGTCCTTTTGGTACAATGAACCATTATGATCACCTTGGTCCTTTTAATGTCAAATAAACAACCAGCAGAAGGCCAGACGCGCAAAACAAAGTTTGAGAGAGAGAGATATTCTCTTCCCCCCCACCACCGGTTTGAAAATATAAAATGGCAACTGCTCTCACAAAATGACTGCTGCTGTACTGCTGGAGCACAGCTAGCACCGAGCAGCAGCACTACCCGAGCTGGTGCACGCTCATACAGATTCACTTATTCCCCGAGTATACGCAGCCTCCTGCGTACTCCCCGGAGTTTAACCTTTCAGGTTCCAGTCCCCATTTACTTCCTTTTGTTGCAGTTTCCTTGTTCCTGGAGCTGCCAGTAAAGCCACGCCACTGCTCACTGCAGTTGTACGTGAAGTATGCGACCAACAACCCTTTCAGCCCCCAATCTCTGACTGGTACAAATTGTTAAGAGGAATTGCACATTTGTGTGATAACAGTTTTATATAAAAAGGTGGTTGATGAATTTCATGCACCAGATGTTTGTTTTTCTTCAATTGATTAAAAAGAGCATTTGGAAGCGAACCCCTCGACTGTAATCTTACGGGGCAGAGCAGAGTAACTCTGTACTGGTGAGCGAGCACAATGGTGTATGTGCAGCAATATGGCTCGTCCTGAAAGAAGGAACACCTGGTGTAGAATGAGGCAGTGGAGCTCCCCCAACAGGATTCAGCCATCCAGCCCACCCCCCACAAAGATTAGTCCCGTGCCCCCAGTGAACCCAGTGACCTGCGACCATCTCTCAGAGCAAAGGCACCAGTCTACCCCCCCCCCCCCAGTCCAAACTCAACATTTGAATGTGTCCGGGCCGAACAAGAATCATATCTAAAAAGTATGACAGTGTGTAAATATATATATATATATATATATATATATATAAAACCAGTCTAGCTACCACCGCATAGATCGGCACCGCGGTGAGAAATGCCTTTTCCTCATCATTTGCTTGGTATTAATGGTAATTAATTTTGGTGAGCTTCATCCACATCGCTTCAGCAATTGGGACAGCAAGAGCGCATGGTTTCCCGATGAAGTCACCACATCTGGGGTTATGAACACTCAGTGCTGTGTGTTTGAGTGTCTACCCCCTCTTTCTCCCTCTCTCTCGGTCTCTCTCCCTCTCTCTCTTTCTGTCTCTCTCCCCCTCTTTCTGTCTTGCTTTCTCCCTCTCGCTCTCTTTATCGCTCGCGCTCTCCCTCTCTCCCCCCCCTCCTTTCTGTCTCTCTGAACACGAACCCATGCATGTATTCATACCAGCATGTGCATACATGTATGTACAAGCGAACACGCACATGACTTGGAAGAGTAACCTATATGAAGAGTAACCAGTATGACGAGTAACCCATATGAAGAGTAACCAGTATGAAGAGTAACCAGTATGAAAAGTAACATGTATGAAAAGTAACATGTATGAAGAGTAACCAGTATGAAGAGTAACCCGTATGAAGAGTAACCAGTATGAAGTGTAACCCGTATGAAGAGTAACCCGTATGAAGAGTAACCAGTATGAAGAGTAATCCGTATGAAGAGTGACCAGTATGAAGAGTAACCAGTATGAAGAGTAACCCGTATGAAGAGTAACCAGTATGAAGAGTGACCAGTATGAAGTGTAACTCGTATGAAGAGTAACCAGTATGAAGCGTAACCCGTATGAAGAGTAACCCGTATGAAGAGTAACCAGTATGAAGCGTAACCCGTATGAAGAGTAACCAGTATGAAGAGTAACCAGTATGAAGAGTAACCAGTATGAAGCGTAACCTGTATGAAGAGTAACCAGTATGAAGAGTAACCCGTATGAAGCGTAACCCGTATGAAGAGTAACCAGTATGAAGAGTAACCCGTATGAAGAGTAACCAGTATGAAGCGTAACCAGTATGAAGAGTAACCAGTATGAAGAGTAACCCGTATGAAGAGTAACCCGTATGAAGAGTAACCAGTATGAAGAGTAACCAGTATGAAGCGTAACCAGTATGAAGCGTAACCCGTATGAAGAGTAACCAGTATAAAGAGTAACCAGTATGAAGAGTAACCAGTATGAAGAGTAACCCGTATGAAGAGTAATCCGTATGAAGAGTAACCCGTATGAAGAGTAACCCGTATGAAGAGTAATCCGTATAAAGAGTAACCCGTATGAAGAGTAACCCGTATGAAGAGTAACCAGTATGAAGCGTAACCAGTATGAAGAGTAACCAGTATGAAGAGTAACCAGTATGAAGTGTAACCCGTATGAAGAGTAACCAGTATGAAGTGCAACCCGTATGAAGAGTAACCAGTATGAAGCGTAACCAGTATGAAGAGTAACCAGTATGAAGAGTAACCAGTATGAAGAGTAACCCGTATGAAGAGTAACCAGTATGAAGAGTAACCAGTATGAAGAGTAACCAGTATGAAGCGTAACCCGTATGAAGAGTAACCAGTATGAAGCGTAACCCGTATGAAGAGTAACCAGTATGAAGAGTAACCCGTATGAAGAGTAACCAGTATGAAGCGTAACCAGTATGAAGAGTAACCAGTATGAAGAGTAACCAGTATAAAGAGTAACCCGTATGAAGAGTAACCTGTATGAAGAGTAACCCGTATGAAGAGTAACCCGTATGAAGAGTAACCAGTATGAAGAGTAACCCGTATGAAGAGTAACCCGTATGAAGAGTAACCCGTATGAAGAGTAATCCGTATAAAGAGTAACCCGTATGAAGAGTAATCCGTATAAAGAGTAACCCATATGAAGAGTAACCAGTATGAAGAGTAACCAGTATAAAGAGTAACCAGTATGAAGTGTAACCCGTATGAAGAGTAACCAGTATGAAGTGTAACCCGTATGAAGAGTAACCAGTATGAAGCGTAACCAGTATGAAGAGTAACCAGTATGAAGAGTAACCCGTATGAAGAGTAACCCGTATGAAGAGTAATCCGTATGAAGAGTAACCCGTATAAAGAGTAACCCGTATGAAGAGTTACCCGTATGAAGAGTAACCCGTATGAAGAGTAACCAGTATGAAGAGTAACCAGTATAAAGAGTAACCAGTATGAAGCATAACCCGTATGAAGAGTAACCAGTATGAAGCGTAACCCGTATGAAGAGTAACCCGTATGAAGAGTAACCCGTATGAAGAGTAACCCGTATGAAGCGTAACCAGTATGAAGCGTAACCAGTATGAAGAGTAACCCATATGAAGATTAACCCGTATGAAGAGTAACCCATATGAAGAGTAACCCGTATGAAGAGTAATCCGTATAAAGAGTAACCCGTATGAAGAGTAATCCGTATAAAGAGTAACCAGTATGAAGTGTAACCCGTATGAAGAGTAACCCGTATGAAGAGTAACCAGAATGAAGAGTAACCCGTATAAAGAGTAACCAGTATGAAGCGTAACCCGTATGAAGAGTAACCAGTATGAAGCGTAACCCGTATGAAGAGTAACCAGTATGAAGAGTAACCAGTATGAAGAGTAACCCGTATGAAGAGTAACCAGTATGAAGCGTAACCAGTATGAAGAGTAACCAGTATGAAGAGTAACCAGTATAAAGAGTAACCCGTATGAAGAGTAACCTGTATGAAGAGTAACCAGTATGAAGCGTAACCCGTATGAAGAGTAACCAGTATGAAGAGTAACCCGTATGAAGAGTAACCCGTATGAAGCGTAACCAGTATGAAGAGTAACCAGTATGAAGAGTAACCCATATGAAGAGTAACCCGTATGAAGAGTAACCCATATGAAGAGTAACCCGTATGAAGAGTAATCCGTATAAAGAGTAACCCGTATGAAGAGTAATCCGTATAAAGAGTAACCCATATGAAGAGTAACCAGTATGAAGAGTAACCAGTATAAAGAGTAACCAGTATGAAGTGTAACCCGTATGAAGAGTAACCAGTATGAAGTGTAACCCGTATGAAGAGTAACCAGTATGAAGCGTAACCAGTATGAAGAGTAACCAGTATGAAGAGTAACCCGTATGAAGAGTAACCCGTATGAAGAGTAATCCGTATGAAGAGTAACCCGTATAAAGAGTAACCCGTATGAAGAGTAACCCGTATGAAGAGTAACCCGTATGAAGAGTAACCAGTATGAAGAGTAACCAGTATAAAGAGTAACCAGTATGAAGCATAACCCGTATGAAGAGTAACCAGTATGAAGCGTAACCCGTATGAAGAGTAACCCGTATGAAGAGTAACCCGTATGAAGAGTAACCCGTATGAAGCGTAACCAGTATGAAGCGTAACCAGTATGAAGAGTAACCCATATGAAGAGTAACCCGTATGAAGAGTAACCCATATGAAGAGTAACCCGTATGAAGAGTAATCCGTATAAAGAGTAACCCGTATGAAGAGTAATCCGTATAAAGAGTAACCAGTATGAAGTGTAACCCGTATGAAGAGTAACCCGTATGAAGAGTAACCAGAATGAAGAGTAACCCGTATAAAGAGTAACCAGTATGAAGCGTAACCCGTATGAAGAGTAACCAGTATGAAGTTACCAGTATTACCCTATAGCCTGCACCACTGGCCATTTCCCCCAAAGTCCGCCTCAACTCCCTGGTGGTTTCCAGCGGCAGCTGAGTGTTCAGTGGTGTCTGCAATTATCTTGTGTCTAGACAATGTCTAGTGAAAGGAAGGGAGATGCACATTCAGGGGTGTCTGTGCTGCGCCCTGTATAGAAGCGTGGGACTGCGATGGTATAAAACGTCTTTCAAGCCCCTCTTTGTCAGTGATGCGGCAGCAAACTGAAAAACAAAACTACCTTATAACTATTAACCAACTCCGCAGTCCCTGCAAAGCCTGCAGCCAAGAGAAGCGAAGAAGCTCAGTTTTCAATCCAGCATGAGCTACTAACTTCTTGTGTCAAATTCTCAGACAAGGCCTTTATATGCGTAGCCTGTTAGCACTTTAACAAGCGCCGATCATTACATCAAGAATTCTCTAAATGTATTGATCTGTCCCCCGCAACGTGTCTGATTAGTCTGTCATTCAACACTTGAGTGGCTCCTCACAATACCACATGGTACCACATGGATGCGGCACCAAACTTTTCTGGGCTGCAGCTGAACCGTTCTGGGGCGCTGAAGTTGATTGTCGAACTTGGAAAAAAAAAATATGATGACTAGCAGCCGTGGAGAATGAAGGTGAAGTAAAAAAAAACAAAACAAACATGACACTTCTCTGGGACTTGGGAGTGAGACGAAAAAGAAATCAACAACATGGAAAATAGTGAAGGGGATGACAAAGCAAGCTCTATATGAAAAGGTTTTGTCTAAAAAAAAAAATTATTTTTCCATGTCGGAATGTCGCCTTTGCATGCACTCAGCGCTCACTATTATATTCCATGAAAGTGTTTCTTCTTTGGTAACCGACGGGTCTCGATTGCCTGCTACGTCCCTGAAAACACACAAGGATTCATTTTAGTTTTGCGCAGTGACTCTTGTTGTTGAGTCAGATTTTCAAAATGGACATCCGGTTCGAACGGAACTCTAAAACAAAGACAACTATATGAGCAAAATGGATGTAAAAGAGTAAAGCCACGGACAAAAAAAAAAAGACGCAATAGGTTGTAGAGACTGGGCTATGAGAGAACGAGCAGGTGTGGTGGGAAAGACCCAGGGGCTTGGGGGGGAGAGGATAGATCAATAACTAATTTCAGTACCGAGCTTCACTCGCACTGTTTTCCAATAAATGCTGGATGGTGAGCCCTGGCTTATCCCTTCCCCCCACTATCTCGATTCTATCACCTTCTGCAAGCAGGATTGGGTTCTCTGTGGAAGGAGGCTGTTTTTTCCCCGAGCTTTGTATGGTTGTTGGGTGCTGGGATTAAGCTCCTGCAGCTAGTTTGTAGTAAAAACACAATTCAGCATCGCCTTTCCATACGTCCTCCCGTAACCGGCCTCCACACCGTTCTACATATGCCGTTCGTCTGTCTTCGACACAGGGCGAGGGCTTTTCTTTTTTTTTCCCCCTCCCTCTTCCCCTCCCTTCTTTTTCCACCAATCTACCTCCTACTTTCTCCCTAGCCTAGTTTGCCGGGCCAGTGTTGAGGTTTTGTCAGAGCATGCAGGAAGATCCGGGCAGACAGGAGAGTGAAGCGTGTGTCATGCAGAGCAGCCTCTGCTGCTGCTGCTGCTGCTGAAGCTCCCTTCTCCTCAGAGGCTGTGACCTAGATAACCAAGAGGAGTTGAGAGTGCCTGCAAGCCTTGGAGCCACTCCAACCCCACCAATGTCAGGAAGGGGTTAGTTGTATAACACAATGTCCTATTTAGTTTGCTTGTCACACACATAAACAGAAACACATATGTACGCTGTGGCGCCCCCCCCCCCAAAATAAGGATACGTTTTCTTTTTAGCCGCCATTTGTCCGTGCACCAGGAAGGGGATGGGATGTTGTATGCATGAGAGAGCTAGCAAGGCGAGGGAGTTGAAATTCATCACAATTTAAACACGACTATTAAAAATGCTTAGTAAAACTTTCCACATCAGAAGCAACTGCGGCTAATTTACTGTCAAGCCGGCCCTGTAATAACTTCAGCCTTCATACTCCTACATCCTGTCTCTTCATTTGAATACAAACCCAACTCATGGAACATATTTAATGTATCCAGGGGACAAGAGCGAAAGACGCCAGTTACTACGTTATTCCGCCATTAGTCGGCCAGCGAGAACCGACAAGATCCGTCTTCAGCAATACACTGCCACTACTTGGTCAGTCATTAAACAAGGAATACTGACAGGTAATAAACATAAGACACATACAGCTACTGCCCATCATCAGACTTTTAGTAATTTATTGGTCCCCTCTGTATGTAAGGAGCTAATATGCACAAGAGCCAGCTTAACAATACATACCAAATGTGTTGAGGGCACAGTGATGAGTTTCACTGCGTTACTACAACTTTGATAGGCCCATTCCGTGAATAACGACATCGCTGACCCCGCCAGCCACGCTACTTTTGAAATGCAAGATCACTACTGCCATCTGGTGGCGCTCACGACGAACTGTAACTCGCTTCTCAAGCGGGTATTAGCAGTTTAATCTTGGCACAACCTGAAAAAGAAAATACTTCAGTCATGAAGTGTTGTTTTTAAGTAAACGTATACACAATTTGGTCTGTGAATTTGGCACAGACAACACATTTGGACTGGAAAAATGGCCTCAGAGGCAGCTTAAAATAGGATTTGTTAGGTTCAGCTTCATTCAGAAAAGCGCTAAATAAATGAAATTATTATTATTATTATCATTCACTGACAAATGCTCAGACAGTTTATCCATCCGTTATAATTTTCAACAAGCCTTCACTCACTCTCATTTCATATCCAGCGTATAACTAAACATCACCTCTGTAGACATAGTAGGTCAAGAACTCAGCGTGGGGTTTTTCTGGGGCCTGAAGCAGTCCCAGCCGGGCTTTGGGCTATATGTGTGTTCGGGGAGAAGGAAGTCTTTGAGTCTGTCTGGTAATGGCAGAGTTTTCACCTTATCTTCCAGTGGCCAGGGCTGTAAGGTGCTCCTTATGAACGCTCTGCATAGGAAGCGCAAAGCTGGAGGGCCTGCCTCTTGCTCCACCACTCGGCTGTGGAGGTCCAGCAGCATTTGGGCATGGGGTTCCTCTCCAGGATGAGGCAGCTCCAGTCTGGAGGGCAGTGGCAGTGTGGTGAAGTTTACCTTGGCTAGGTCAACCAAGAGCTCAGCCTGCTCCACGAGCTCAAGGGCGTGGCTCCCATCAGTACACTGCTGCAGTGCTGTGCGGAGTCTGTGGAAAAGTAACCTGTAACCTGACCAGCAGGAGGCCCCATGGTAAGAGCAAACAAAAGCCGCACCGCTCTGGAGTAGCAGAACAGCCAGAGGGAACAGCAAGTCAAAGTACCCCAAACTGGTTTGTGTCAGGGAGGGCTCTCCATCCCCACTCAGACACACGCTGGGGTTAATACCATGGGCCAGCAATAGCTTGGTGGCTCTCAGGCAGAAGTGGCCAATCTCAGCAGCATCCTCCATGTTGGCCTCCAGGGCCTCCTGAATCAGAAACACCAGAGAGGACTCAGCTGTCTCCCCATCTATGGTAGTAGCTCGAATATCAGCACCTGTAAACAGAGAGGCTATATTATTGTAGAGATATAATGCAGAGATCTGGCGACTCTATAATCTTATTTCTTGAGTACCACAGAAGCAGCAAAATCTAAAGCCATAAACCACTGTGATGTGCTAATGACTCATATAGATTTAATTCTACCGTTTAAGATGTGGGCGTTCCATCCTTATTCTACTATTTTGACTTGGTAGTGGTAATATATACACTACCGTTCAAAAGTTTGGGATCACCCAAACAATTTTGTGTTTTCCATGAAAAGTCACACTTATTCACCACCATATGTTGTGAAATGAATAGAAAATAGAGTCAAGACATTGACAAGGTTAGAAATAATGATTTGTATTTGAAATAAGATTTTTTTTACATCAAACTTTGCTTTCGTCAAAGAATCCTCCATTTGCAGCAATTACAGCATTGCAGACCTTTGGCATTCTAGCTGTTAATTTGTTGAGGTAATCTGGAGAAATTGCACCCCACGCTTCCAGAAGCAGCTCCCACAAGTTGGATTGGTTGGATGGGCACTTCTTTGAGCAGATTGAGTTTCTGGAGCATCACATTTGTGGGGTCAATTAAATGCTCAAAATGGCCAGAAAAAGAGAACTTTCATCTGAAACTCGACAGTCTATTCTTGTTCTTAGAAATGAAGGCTATTCCATGCGAGAAATTGCTAAGAAATTGAAGATTTCCTACACCGGTGTGTACTACTCCCTTCAGAGGACAGCACAAACAGGCTCTAACCAGAGTAGAAAAAGAAGTGGGAGGCCGCGTTGCACAACTGAGCAAGAAGATAAGTACATTAGAGTCTCTAGTTTGAGAAACAGACGCCTCACAGGTCCCCAACTGGCATCTTCATTAAATAGTACCTGTTAGAGCCTGTTTGTGCTGTCCTCTGAAGGGAGTAGTACACACCGGTGTAGGAAATCTTCAATTTCTTAGCAATTTCTCGCATGGAATAGCCTTCATTTCTAAGAACAAGAATAGACTGTCGAGTTTCAGATGAAAGTTCTCTTTTTCTGGCCATTTTGAGCGTTTAATTGACCCCACAAATGTGATGCTCCAGAAACTCAATCTGCTCAAAGAAGTGCCCATCCAACCAATCCAACTTGTGGGAGCTGCTTCTGGAAGCGTGGGGTGCAATTTCTCCAGATTACCTCAACAAATTAACAGCTAGAATGCCAAAGGTCTGCAATGCTGTAATTGCTGCAAATGGAGGATTCTTTAACGAAAGCAAAGTTTGATGTAAAAAAAATCTTATTTCAAATAAAAATCATTATTTCTAACCTTGTCAATGTCTTGACTCTATTTTCTATTCATTTCACAGCATATGGTGGTGAATAAGTGTGACTTTTCATGGAAAACATGAAATTGTTTGGGTGATCCCAAACTTTTGAACGGTAGTGTATATATATATAATACTATATTTTTTCCTGCAGTCACACAAAGCCAGACTAAAATAACAGTGATTGTGGGAGGTGATGTATGACGACTCCTTAGATAAAGACAGGGAAGATGAACGGAATAAAGCATTTCCCTGATTGTGACAACTGATGAAAATGCCAGTGGAACAAAGAGACTCAGAATATTGTGTACAACTACACAACATAGCTTAAGGTCCTACATAACACCTAATGTCAGAACTCTTTCCCCCAAACAATCTTTGCTATTAATCAGCTGCTTCATGTCTGAATAACTGGATTGGTTCTGCTCCATTTTCACACATTTTAGCCTGACAATTCCCAACATTGCACTTCTATGTCAACGTATAGACAAACGTGCATGTGTGCAATGAATATCCTGGATAGATTTGTTTTGCTGTGTTGATGGCTCGAAAGATTTCACAGCAACTTAAAGAAAAATTGGGTTAAATGAAGATGGAGATTTGCAGCTTAGTACCTCTCTCGAGCAGCAGTTGAATGTTCTCCGTGTTGTGCACCGTGAGTCCATCGCTGCTCGCCAAGGCATGGAGCAACGGTGTCTTTCCTTTGGAGATGAGGGAACAGACAGTCACAATTTTTACATTTTTGCACTTTTTAAGTTGTTTTTCAGCTTTTCAATAACATTGTCAAGTTGCGATTACCGTTTTTATCCTTTGCGTTTACGTCAGCTCCCAAGTCAAGCAGGGCGAACAAGCAGGGCAGTCTCTCGGACTCCTCACTGGCCAGATCCAAAGGACTGCTTTCATGGATCTATATATAGGGAAAGAAAAAAAACTGGAATGATGCAAGTGGACATAACAAAAATACGAGAGAGGACATGAATATGTAAGGTGACCAAATTGGTCGGTGAGACTTACCCTGTCCCTTTTTTCAATGTCGGCCCCATGCCCCACCAGCAGCCTCACCATGCTCGGGCTGTTCCTCAGAACTGCTATGTGCAATGGATTGTAATAAGACACTGGGTCTGAGGGATGAAAACAAATACATCAACACTGGTCGGTGACATTAGTAGTGACAAAATCCTGAAAGGATCCTTTTAATAACATGACGAAAGGGTTACAGAATAGCTGAGAATACATACATACATACATAGATAACAGTAAGCAGCAGATAACCATTTAACATATGTCCTTTCATAACCAGCTGTACTGAGGGGGTCAGGAGCTCATGCTGAAAAGGAAAACCCAGAACCCCATTTAAACATACACAGGCGAGGCCTTCACACACAACTGGACTGTGAGTCGAATAGACAAGGGAAAATACCCAATATAAATACCCAATTATATATACTCCCCAAAGTAATGGCAAGTGCAGAAGAGAGGTGAAGAAGAGAGTGCAGGCAGGGTGGAGTGTCAGGAGCGATGTGCGACAGAAGGGTACCAGCAAGAGTTAAAGGGAAGGTTTACAGGATGGTTGTGAGACCAGCTATGTTGTATGGTTTGGAGACAGTGGCACTGATGAAAAGACAGGAGACGGAGCTGGCAGAGTTGAAGATGCTAAGATTTTCAGTGGGAGTGATGAAGAAGGACAGGATTAGGAACGAGTATATTAGAGGGACAGCTCAGGTTGGACGGTTTGGAGACAAAGCAAGAGAGGCAAGAGTGAGTTGGTTTGGACATGTGTGGAGGAGAGATGCTGGGTATACTGGGAGAAGGATGCTGAATATGGACCTGCCAGGCAAGAGGAAAAGAGGAAGGCCAAAGAGGAGGTTTATGGATGTGGTGAGGGAGGACATGCAGTTGGCTGGTGTGACAGAGGAAGATGCAGAGGACGGGAAGAAATGGAAATGGATGATCCGCTGTGGCGACCCCTACCGGGAGCAGCCAAAAGTAGTAGCAGTAGTAGTAGATATATATACATCCATCCATCATCATCATCCAAGCCGCTTATCCTACTTAGGGTCGCAGGAAGTATATATATATACACTACCGTTCAAAAGTTTGGGATCACCCAAACAATTTTGTGTTTTCCATGAAAAGTCACACTTATTCACCACCATATGTTGTGAAATGAATAGAAAATAGAGTCAAGACATTGACAAGGTTAGAAATAATGATTTGTATTTGAAATAAGATTTTTTTTACATCAAACTTTGCTTTCGTCAAAGAATCCTCCATTTGCAGCAATTACAGCATTGCAGACCTTTGGCATTCTAGCTGTTAATTTGTTGAGGTAATCTGGAGAAATTGCACCCCACGCTTCCAGAAGCAGCTCCCACAAGTTGGATTGGTTGGATGGGCACTTCTTTGAGCAGATTGAGTTTCTGGAGCATCACATTTGTGGGGTCAATTAAACGCTCAAAATGGCCAGAAAAAGAGAACTTTCATCTGAAACTCGACAGTCTATTCTTGTTCTTAGAAATGAAGGCTATTCCATGCGAGAAATTGCTAAGAAATTGAAGATTTCCTACACCGGTGTGTACTACTCCCTTCAGAGGACAGCACAAACAGGCTCTAACCAGAGTAGAAAAAGAAGTGGGAGGCCGCGTTGCACAACTGAGCAAGAAGATAAGTACATTAGAGTCTCTAGTTTGAGAAACAGACGCCTCACAGGTCCCCAACTGGCATCTTCATTAAATAGTACCTGTTAGAGCCTGTTTGTGCTGTCCTCTGAAGGGAGTAGTACACACCGGTGTAGGAAATCTTCAATTTCTTAGCAATTTCTCGCATGGAATAGCCTTCATTTCTAAGAACAAGAATAGACTGTCGAGTTTCAGATGAAAGTTCTCTTTTTCTGGCCATTTTGAGCGTTTAATTGACCCCACAAATGTGATGCTCCAGAAACTCAATCTGCTCAAAGAAGTGCCCATCCAACCAATCCAACTTGTGGGAGCTGCTTCTGGAAGCGTGGGGTGCAATTTCTCCAGATTACCTCAACAAATTAACAGCTAGAATGCCAAAGGTCTGCAATGCTGTAATTGCTGCAAATGGAGGATTCTTTGACGAAAGCAAAGTTTGATGTAAAAAAAATCTTATTTCAAATACAAATCATTATTTCTAACCTTGTCAATGTCTTGACTCTATTTTCTATTCATTTCACAACATATGGTGGTGAATAAGTGTGACTTTTCATGGAAAACACAAAATTGTTTGGGTGATCCCAAACTTTTGAACGGTAGTGTATACATACATATATATACACACACATACATACATATATACATACATACATATATATACATACATACATATATATACATATAGTTCATATGTTCAGTTGTACCAAGTGCTAGTTTTTTGTGGAAATGTATTTTCTGTTGTAAGTTATTGTATAAAAACACAACATTTCCATCATGGCAGAATTTAAAAGCGCAATTAAGTCAGAAACAAAAGACTTCTTATAATAAAGAAAAATAAACGCCCATCTCAGGTTTTGATACTTCAAAAATATTTTTAGTTCAAACTGAAAATCACATATCTTCTGATCTTATGAGGACAAAGCCTAGCCACAGTAATAACCAGCATTTAAAATGAAAGCCTTTTTTTTGGGGGGGGGGATTTCCCCCCCTTTTCTCCCCAATTGTATCCGGCCAATTACCCCACTCTTCCAAGCTCCACCCCTCCGCCGATCCGGGGAGGGCTGCAGACTACCACATGGCTCCTCCGATACAGGTGGAGTCGCCAGCTGCTTCTTTTCACCTGACAGTGAGGAGTTTCACCAGGGCGACATAGTGCGGGGGAGGATCACGCTATTCCCCGTAGTTCCCTTTCCCCCCTGAACAGGCACCCCAACCGACCAGAGGAGGCGCTAGTGCAGCGACCAGGACACATACCCATATCCGGCTTCCAACCTGCAGGGACGCCCGACAAGCCGGCAGCAACACGGGGACTCGACCCGCCTTCCGCATGTTGGTAGGCAACGGAATAGAGCACTACGCTACGCCCAAAATGAAAGCTTTTTGACAAATCTTTTCTTGGCTTGTACCAATTTGGCCTTTTTACAATGTTTAAGTCTGCTGTTGTGCACACAAACTATTGTGATGCTCAATGTCCTCTTCTTTGCCCCCACATGCAAGAGGATGAATCAACAAAAGGATAAAATAAACTGGTGTTACCACTTAGTGCCACTGAACAAACTGTGCAGCAGACAAGTATTCAGTTCCGGGTTTCTTGAACAACACCCACCCACTGTGCAATATACTGAAGCAACACGGTGGCTGTTTAAGCAGTGGTTTTGTACTACCAGGCTGTAGACAACGAGGATCAGATATTTGCTTATAGAGCAAAGAAGTTTTCAAATAAACACAGTGGAGTTACACACTGCCTCCTACTGCGTCTCCATCTCATCGAGGTTTCCTCCGTTCATGTGGGGACGCATCCCAGCTGTTCTCACTTCCCTGCATTGTATAATTTCTGGGATTTGTTAAGTAATGCTACCGCAGTTAGATAAACGAACAGTTTGGCCCAGCGCTTCCTCAGCAGATGGTGTATGGTTGTGTAATCATGAAAGTTGGGACAGCACAGTAAAGTAAAGAGAGGGGTAACATTTGCATAGTTCTGCCTGCTATGTGGTATCTGTCCATGTTCCATTCAGGAAATATGCGTTCAATAAATGTGATGAATGAAAGGTGCAGTTTGTGGTAGAATCCCTTCATCATGTTTCATGAGGAGACGGTTTTCGACAACCACAAAAAGGTCATGGTAGCAGTACTTGACTTGGCTCTAGTCAGACTTATTACAGTGGAAAGCCGTGCTCTCTACCGCCTTGCAGGGAGAATTACTCTCCCAGGTGCATGTAAATGACAGTTTCCTTGTCCGACGTTATACCTTTTACACGCATGTTTGTGTCAAAATGTCAAGTCCACCGGGGTCTCACAGTATAATATGATACAATACTTTCCTTATTAATTCAGAGCGTTGGCAGATTTCCTGTTCTTGTATCGCAGGATCTCCTTCAGGGGGGCAGAGAGCAGCGCTGTTCAGCTGCTTGACCTGAGTCAGGTTCAAACTACCATTAGACTGTTTACAGAAGCATCCTGTCAACATTTCCGGACCATATTCTCTTGCTGGAGGGCTGGACGTTACCCTGCACACTGAAAACAACTCTTCCAGACGTCTGGGCAGCGTAGCAGTCTATTCCGTTGCCTACCAACACGGGGATCGCCGGTTCGAATCCCCGTGTTGCCTCCGGCTTGGTCGGGCATCCCTACAGACACAATTGGCCGTGTCTCCATGTGGGGAGCCGGATGTGGGTATGTGTCCTGGTCACTGTACTAGAGCCTCCCCTGGTCGGTTGGGGCACCTATTTGGGGGGGGGGGGGGACTGGGGGAAATAGCATGATCCTCCCACGCACTACGACCCCCCCTGGTGAAACTCCTCACCGTCAGGTGAAAAGAAGCGGCTGGCGACTCCACATGTATCGGAGGAGGCATGTGGTAGTCTGCAGCCCTCCCCGGATCAGCAGAGGGGGTGGAGCAGCAACCGGGACGGCTCAGAAGAGTGGAGTAATTGGTTGCATACAATTGGGAAGAAGAAGGGGGGGGAAAAATCCACAAAAAAAAACCTTCCTGAACACGTCAAAGCAAGTAAACTTACAATAATATGTATGAAAGGACCATTAAAGAACAATGTTTTAACAACTCTCAGTGATTTGGGGGCATTTGGGGTATACAGTAGTTTGATTAAAAAACCAGTTTACTTGATATTTATTAAATCGCATACAGTCAGAATCACCAAACAGAGGCGGATTGATGTGATCTTTGAAATGGGTAAAATGTGTGCTGTTTTTTACATCATGCACTTTAATGTCATTGGTTTTATTGGTTTCGCTCCACTTCTCATTGTACCCATCGATAAGTTATTTATCATTTTCTAATCTCTAGCACGCTAGTATCAAGCAGTTTACAATATGCAAGTAGCCAATACTACCAAGTGTTAAAAGTGTACAGGAGCTCAGAGTAGTTCAGACATGGCGGATGTCCATTGTTCTGCAACACCTGGGTGTCAACCTCACTCAGAACTGAGTTTACACAAAGTTCCCCAACGAGGAATATTTACAGCACATGTGGGTCTTTTATTGGAAAAGACCGGACTATTCAGGTTGAGCCAGAAATTTTATTATCATGACGTGTCATTTGCAGAGGAGATGGTTTCTAAATGTTCTCTCAATACGACTCCATCTTCACCACATATGTGAACTTGATGTGATGCCGTTTCTTGAATCAACTGCTATGAAAATGAGCTAGCCTACATTTTTAAAAAGTCAGAACTTTTATTAGCAGCAAATTAGCTTTGAAAACAGTAAAGCTCAGCCTACAATCCATTCATTTACAGAACAAGCACTGGCATGGAACGACTGTTATTGCAACAGCCTCTTCTCACTTCTGCTCATGGCGCAACTCCACCACAAGTCTGTGCTGACACAAATTGTAATGATAAGAGCTGTGTACCAAAATCACAAAATCACAGTAACTATATAGTTTATGTAAGATGTACGCTCCTGTGCACAATG
Source organism: Lampris incognitus (assembly GCF_029633865.1). Taxonomy (NCBI): domain Eukaryota; kingdom Metazoa; phylum Chordata; class Actinopteri; order Lampriformes; family Lampridae; genus Lampris; species Lampris incognitus. The sequence goes on from NC_079211.1 coordinate 144,446,405, forward strand.
GTCTGTTATGGACAAGAAAAATACACTCCTACTTTTCTCGAGAGCGTGCCTAGACACAGTGAAATAACTGGTGCATAAAGTCTACCCATTCAGTGGAAGCACTGACAACAGTGACGTCTTATACGTTCAAGCTATTTTCCCCAAGAATTTTTTTTTTTATGGATTAAAGTCACCGGAATGGGTCTTTAATGTACAGTCAGACCTGACATCATTTGATTGGAATCTTTCTTTGTTTTTGTTTTTTTAAACTGAGCGTAAGATTAGATTTTCAAAAGTGCTTTTATGGACTTGAGTATAGCAAGGGACTGGTCTGAAGGAACAAATGACATCATTTACATTGCTGGCATATTTATGATCAGCAAATTGTAAATAGTCTTTTTATAAACCAGAGTACAGGCTCAAATGTTTTACAGGAAGGACTGTTTTTTGAATGAAAAAACCTGCAACAGAGAGACTTTACAGTAGATTTTCCTTTCCCAATGCACAATTTATGCTAAGTGCATTCTTGAGCAATCCGGTGATTCAGAAATTCAACTGCCGGATGGAACTTTTTTTTACGAATATATAAAGCAACTTCTCTCACCTTCAAAGTTGAGATCAGCACCATAGCGCAGAAGGATTTCAGCTGCATAAACATGTCCCTTTTCAGCCACCTTAAAGAGCGCATAGCTGATGCCTTCCTCGAATACCTCGGACTCAGACTCCCTTTCCAGGAGCTCCACCAGGGAACTACTGAGACGTTCCTCATCTTCAGGACGACCGCTTCTATCCCAAAAGAAGAGAGATGCAATACTTAATATCAAGCTGCAGGGACTGGAAACATTCCTCTGCAGTCATTCCTGCGGTGGTGGAACATACTCCGCTGATAAAGAAAATGCAGAAACACCGAACAAATCATTGTATTTTGACTTTTATTCCCACTAGCAGAGGTACCCGGCGTTGCCCGGGGAAAATGTTCTCACCAAAACAACCAGCATGATCTGATCTTTACGATATAATCGATGATGAAATATAGGATAATTTGTGATATGATACATGTGATAAACGAATGTCGAATAAACGAATGTTATAAACGAAAATTATCAAATGTCATAATTTTCAATCCATTCATCAAGCTTCTTTGCTAATGTGTATATTAATCGCTCAGTGCTCAAGCGCCTCAGGGTAAACCATGTTGAGGGCCTTCAGGCTAGCATTGACAATGTTAGGTGTAGTGCCTCCCTTGACCACTGGAAGGATTTGCTGGAAGTCTCGACAAAGCATCGTTGGAATGCGTCTTTCACAAATGAATAAAAAATTTTTACTTGGTTTTTGAAATATTTTTCAAACTGTGCAACCCTTGGAAAGTGCTGATTCTAAAGATACCTTTCTTTTTGTTCTACAATGAGTATTTCTGGAGTTTTAAGTGAACATACAAACATACACTCTCGCTTTATACGTATACATATAGATTTGGGTTCAAGTGTCTGGCTGTAGTTCCTTTATCAAAATTAAGCATCAAGATAAACTTGGTTTTAGAATCAGAAGTAAAACTTTACACATTAGGAGAAAATGCAGACTTGAAATTGAAAACAATTTACACTTAACTCCCATTAATAGAAAACCATTTTAAAAGAAACGGTACCGTGACTAGAAAAGAGTGATGGAGGACCACTTAACAATACCCAACAATGGAACAAATTACAATTAAAGCCAGTCAGAAGACTTACATCTCTTCCTGAGTACTATTAGCTCCTTCCTCCAGCCCAATGACGCACAACACAGCATCTACCAGAGGCTGATACTCGTAGATAATTCTTCGAAAGCCATGGAGGAAAGGCATGGCTCCTTCACACTAGAGGGCTGAACACACAAAAACAATAAAACTTTATATAGCCCATTTCATTCATAAACGTGTAACGCAATGTGCTTTATATCAAGTTAAAGTGCACAGATAAAAGAGAAAAACAGACAGATAAAATGAAAACAGCTGGCCAAGCAGATGTTCTCAGGAGGTAGATGTTTTGCTCATCTGGGTTTGGTGATCCTGCCAACTTTTGGGCATGAACCTAGTTCTGTTTCATTTTTTTCCCCCAATGGGAATTAAAACCTTGTTTCTGGGGCTCTGAACGCTGTTCTGTTTAGACAAGACTTGAACCCGGTAACATAAGCAGTGGTGGGCCATGAACCCACACAATCACCACAATTACAGTTCAAGTCAAGTACAAATACCACTGAACAAACAGCAAGGGGTTTTAGTAAAGTAGCACTGAGTGATATGGAAATTACTATCATATTGATCACAGGCGATTTTTCATGATATCAACACATCACGATATCTACTTAGTTACATGTGCAAAAATACCATGACCAAGAATCCAACTGAAGTTCTTCACATTCTAATGCTCAGTATCGATATTAAACTGAAAGTAGTTTTCAAATAATTCTCTCTTGAATATTTCAGATGTCATTTTGTGAGAAATTTTAGGGGAACAGCACCTCAGTATCACCTAATTAGACAACAAAATCATGTATCACTACATGACGATATCCTAATTTCGTCTTGATATGAAAAACGACAGACAATAATATTGAATCTTTGTCCAGCTCTATAGAAAAGGCTCAACTTACCTTATGACAATGCATCAGTCACAGACACTAGCAGTCGGTATCAAAGATGTCAGTGACTCTGACAGACTGACATAGCTAGCCAAATGTTTACTATTCTGTTGAATTCAACTGTCTACCAGTCGTTTTCTTTCGCTTTCGCTGATAATGCTGCCATGCTGAGAGGGTCTCTTGTACGTCAGAATGACATTGTGATATCCCGGGAATGTGTCACAGCCCTATTTACGAGGATGAACACAAGAAAGGCTGTTGGCCTTGACGCCATCTGTGGGCGCACTTTGCACTACTGTGCTGACCAGCTCAGTGCGATCTTTACTAAAACTCTTCCAGATGTGTGCTGAACGTGGCAAGATACCTACAATCTGGAAAACACCCATTATAATACACATCCAAAAATCAAAAAATCCCAAGGGACTAAATGAGTTCAGACATGTTGCGCTTACATCCCATCCATCCATCCATTATCCAAACCGCTTATCCTGCTCTCCTAGCAGTCATTGGGCGGCAGGCGGGGAGACACCCTGGACAGGCCACCAGGCCATCACACAGGGCCCACACACACACATCTAGGGCAATTTAGTACGGCCGATTCACCTGACCTACATGTCTTTGGACTGCGGGAGGAAACCGGAGCACTCGGAGGAAACCCATGCAGACATGGGGAGAACATGCAAACGACGACCCAGGACAACCCCCAAGGTTGGACTACCCCGGGGCTCAAACCCAGGACCTTCTTGCTGTGAGGTGACCGCGCTAACCACTGCACCACCATGCAGCTGCGCTTACATCCCGTTTTGAGGAAACATTTTTTGAAGATTTTGAAAGCTGAGGTTGTCTCTGTAATTTATGGCAAACTAGACCCTTGCAGTTTGCTTACCAAGCTGGAAAAGGTGTAGAGGATGTAAAACTCTTCATCATCAGCAGAGTGTATGAGCACCTTGAGAAACCCAAATCTCACGCGAGGCTTTTATTTGCCGATTCCTCTTCAGCTTTTAACGAGATGCTGCCTAATATTTTGACTGAGCGACTTGCTTCTTATTTTAAAATACCTCATCAACTTTCAATGTTGCTTTTGGATTTTTTTTTAACGGACAAAATCCAGCAGGTTTTAGTGAATGGACATACGTATGTCCAACACAAAGATCTCAAATACGGGCCCACCCAAGGGTTGTGGCCTGCCCCCCCTGCTTTTTATCTTGTACACAGACAGCTACAGGGCTTCTCCAGAGGGCAGCTATCTTGTGACTTTCTCTAATGACACCGCCCTCTTATCTCTTCTCCAGGGCTCTGAGTCAGACCATGGTAGGACGTTATCACCACACCATTTAACGTATCAAAAACTAAGGAACTAATCGTTGATTTCAGGAAAAACAGTGACAAACCAAAAGCCAGCATTATACATTGTGAGGATGTCCAAATTGTCGACACGTAAAAGTATTTAGGAACAGTGTTCGACTCTTCATCAATGTGAACACAAAGTGGGTTGTAAGTGTGAACAACAAAGAATTCACTTAGTGTGGAAGCTTAACTTTTTTCATGCCTGCAACACTATTCTACATATGGCACGGTGGCGCAGTGGTTAGCGCGGTTGCCTCACAGTAAGAAGGTCCTGGGTTCGAGCCCCGGGGTAGTCCAACTTTGGGGGTTGCCCCGGGACGTCCTGTGTGGAGTTTGCATGTTCTCCCCGTGTCTGTGTGGGTTTCCTCCAGGGGCTCCGGTTTCCTCCCACAGTCCAAAGGCCTGTAGGTCAGGTGAATCGGCCGTACTAAATTGCCCCTAGGTGTGGGTGCGTGTATGTATGTCGGCCCTGTGTGATAGTCTGGCGGCCTGTCCAGGGCGTCTCCCCGCCTGCCGGTATAGGCTCCAGCATCCCCGAGAGCAGGATAAGCGGTTTGGAAAATGGATGGAAAAATGGAACACTATTCTATATAATTTCTATCAATCATTCATCGAAAGTCTTTTAACTTTCTCATTTATTTGCTGGTTTAATGGGTTGTCTATGAAGGACAAGAATAGCCTAAATTGTATTGTTAAGGTCTGCTCCGAGATAATTGGAGTCCAGCAAAGAGACTTGTGCTCCCTCTGGGAGAAACGTGTGGCCCAGAAAGCAAAAGGAATTATCATCTAATCTGACCATGTTCTGGCCAGTGAATTCACTGTAATGCCCTCAGGCCGCCGTTATAATGCGCCCCTCGGGGAAAACAAACCGCCATTCTAAGTCCTTCATTCCTTCTGCTATCAGGTTACTAAATGCCAACAGTAGCCATTTTAAATGATTTGTGTGAAAATGGGAGTTCTTATCTTTGTTTTCTTTTTCACCTGGCTCCTCGCGTAAACTTGCTTTTATGGGGTGACCTGAGGGTGCCAGAGTGTTGCTGAATGCGTCATTCCTTTAAACTCGTAAATGGTTTTTCATTTTGTTTGCTTTTTGGACAGGACTGGCGGCCTGTCCAGGGTGTCTCCCCACCTGCCGCCCAAGGACTGCTGGGATAGGCCCTTTCATGGACTGGTGGCCTGTCCAGGGTGTCTCTCTGCCTGCTGCCCAGTGACTGCTGGGATAGGCCCTGTGATGGACTGGCGGCCTGTCCAGGGTGTCTCCTCACCTACCGTCCATTGACTGCAGGGATAAGCCCTGTGATGGACTGGCAACCTGTCCAGGGTGTCTACCCACCTATCGCCCAGTGACTGCTGGGATAAGCCCTGTGATGGACTGGCGGCCTGTCCAGGGTGTCTCCCTGCCTGCCGTCCAATGACTGCTGGGATAGGCCCTGTGATGGACTGGCAGCCCGTCCAGGGTGTCTCTCTGCCTGCCGCCTAATGACTGCTGGGATAGGCCCTGTGATGGACTGGCGGCCTGTCCAGGGTTTCTCCCCCGCCTGTTGCCCAATGACTGCTGGGATAGGCCCTGTGATGGACTGGCGGCCTGTCTAGGGCGTCTCCCCACCTACCGTCCATTGACTGCTGGGATAAGCCCTGTGATGGACCG
>NC_079211.1:144456997-144551997 GCF_029633865.1 Lampris incognitus
CACCCAGTGATTAAAGTGGGCCGGAGCTCCCCGGATCCCGACACCGGCACTTCCCCTCCTCCTCCTCCTCCCCCCCCCCCAAGTCAACCGGAGCTGAGATCCGGCGGCACTCTGTAGACAGGAGTAATTTCAACCTTTTTGTCACAGTAAAGTTTAAAACAAAAAAACATGGTGCAGCCAATTCACAAGCATTACAAAACAAATCGCAAATAAAGTCGCTCTTCTATTTTTATACTACTTTACTTTTTCTAAAAGTTTGAACGATATCGCGTCCTCACGTGACCCGCACCCGCCTGCTGTGTGGCTTCACCAGTCTTGACGTCAGAAGAGACTGGCTTCACACTCACGGGTCAGGGTCAGTTCACCGCACCAGGCAGACAAGACTCGAGAGAGCGTCAACCTGCTACCTGCACTATTATCCTGGACTGGGGGACACAAAGAGTGAGTATCTTCCGTGTATTTCCAATAGTATTTCCAATAGTTTTGTCTAGCTCTGCTGTGGTTTTCATTCAAGCGACTAACGTTAGCAAAGGTAACGCTAGCTAGCTAGCTAGCTAGCTATCTTCCACCCGGTAACGTTGCTAGCTAGTTGCTGACGTTGCTGGCTAGTTGTGGCACTTTCAACTAATACAAAAGACTGATTAAAATGCATTTCAATTTTTACATTGAACATGTAGCCAGTGATTTATTGAGCATGTAGTGTGTGCGTGTTCGTAGGGTTAATTTCCTAATTTGAGACGCAGTATTGAGGCCGACTATCACTCCCGCACTTACTGTAATATATTCGCTATATTATCTGGATGTATCCTATACTGCTAATATATCCATAACAGTGATTTGAGCCGAAGACCAATTCCCAACGTCTTGTCCTCTTTATTGTAGCTCTCCGACTGTCGCAGCAGTCAACATCCGGGGTATATGAGAGCCTAGCTTAACCACCACTAGGTAGCGCTGTTGGTCTACTACACTTACCAAAATCCCACTTTAACCCCTGGTCCCACCCCTTAGCCAAGGTGTCTACTTAGAGTAGTCCCCGGCCGGACCGTCAAGGCCGGGGATCCCACTTTTGACACCAATGTAGCGAATTCGGGGGACAGCCCGGGAACCGCCGCAGCCGGGACGCGAACCCGTGTCGCCCGCACCACGGGAGGCATCGCTAACCGCTCGACTAAAGGGTCCGACCTAACGGATTTACTCGTCCATGCACGTTACACTAATAAGGGAAATACAAAAGCAAAGGAGCATTATTGTACAGAAACAAATGAACACTCTGTGCTCCATGACACGGCGCCACTCAACACGAGGGACAGGAAGTAAATAGAAACAGGAAGTCCGAAAACGGCGCGCCGCGTGGCACCGCTCGCGGCCAGTTAGGACGTTCCAATAGGAAGTAAAGCAGCGAGAGTTGCGTTGATTGTCTTACATTTTATTTATCTCTAAACACTTATTACGTTTTTTGTTTCCTATGACACCAAGTGGATATTTGTGTTGTCTGTTTTTGTGTTACCAATCTCCCAGTGATTAGCTTTTGAGTGTTTGTCAACACGCCTATGTGATTCATCTAATGAGGCAAATTATCCCACCTCTTTCCACATCACTTCTACCTTTACCACCAGGGGGGGTCAAAGGAATACGCGGTTGTTGTGGTTTTTAATTTCACCCATTTATTTCTGTCTCTTGCCGAATAAGTGAAACAGTGAGGGGCGGGGCTGTTATCGACTATCCCCGTGACGAGCTGAGCCGAGCAAGGCAGCGTGCAGAGCAGTTGCAGGGAAGCAGAGAGGTAAAAAAAAAAACAAAACAGAAACGAGATATTTGTGTCTTGTGAGATTATTTGTGAGATCTATTTATTCATGGTGCACGTGATTACAGGATGTTTTTCTTTTTTCTTTCATGAACTTTCGATGTCCCCCCCCCCTTTTATTGTTCACAGTAGTTGAGTTTGTATTGTGCAGCACGACGTGCATTGAAACTGAACTACACGGTACAGTGGGACTCATTTAACTTTCTAGAACAATTACTGTAGCTAATACAAGGCACGACATCCCAGTGCTGATCATTTATCTTTATTACACTGAGTTAAAACACGCCAAATGACAACAACCACTGTCAAAACGCTCGATACAGAGAGAAAAACGAGACATCCCAGGGAGAAATAGATGAAGGAGCAGAGGGAGTTCACAGACAATTGGAATCGTTATAATTACAATTAAAATAAGTTCCCCTTCCAATCAAACATTGGAAAATGTAAGGAAAGTATTGCTCTTGCAACTGCTTATAACCTTTTTTATTTGTTTTAACTCAAACTTCATTTAACCATGTTATGTGATCTGCCACTTCAGTGAACTTTAACAACAGATATTAGTGCGCTACAGAAAAGTACAGATAAACATTGAAACACGCAGTATTACCCGATACACTACCACTGACCGGCCCTGTAACACGCTGAGCAAGGCAGCGGGCAGAGCAGCTGCAGGAAAGCAGAGAGGTGAAAAGAAAGAAAAGAAACAATATCTTTCTGTGATGGTGGCTGTGATTTCTTTGTCTCTGGGAAGCCTCTGTCTTCCTGAGTGTTGACAACAAAGTCACGCCCTTCAAGTCCAGAAATTGACAGCTGACCCTGGATCTGCCGAAAGTACGGATGGGATTTCCTCAGTGTATGCGTGCCCTCGCTGATCTTAATGTGTGGGCAGGCCACATAACTCGAAACATTTGGGCATTTGATTTCAACAAGGCCAAACTCTGGCTGCCCTGTTGGGTCATACGCTATGCCACCAGGTGGTGACCCCATCCGAGGTGCGTCAGGGCGGATAAGGAACCCACAAGGATATCGATTAACCTCCCTTGCTCTGCAGTACTCTTCTACTACTGCATGTCCAGCCCTCTCCTCACGTCTGCAGTCTGATGGCTGGGTCTCAGAAGCCTTTTTGCCAGATTTTCAGTAGAGGTCTGCCCCCTGGTGTGACAGACCTCTCTGAATTTGGTGGAGGCGACACAGGAGTGCCTTAGTTGCTGCCGCTCTACACAGGAACTCTGCCGTTTTGCGCTGTTCTCCGTTTTGTGGGCTGTCTCGAATGATGTTGCCAGGGACATCATGTGGAGCTGCTGATGCTCGGAGCAGATGAAGGGACAGGTAGAGGGTCCAGAAAGTGGCAGCTGTGGGGGAGAAGGGGCATCTGAGTGTGGATGGGTTTTCGGCACTGTCTTTGTTGGCAAGTGACAGGACAGCACACTTCCTTCTTGCACTTTACCGAACTTACATTAAATTACATTGCAGTCATTTAGCCCACGCTTTTATCCAAAGCGACTTACAATAAGTGCACCATTTAACGTAGGAAATCAGGAGAACTACTAGTCATCAGAGGTCATAAGTGCACCTAAACAAGCATCTAAGAGCAAAACCAGTGCTACAGTAAAAGCGCAAGAAAGAGATTTTTTTTGTTTTTGTTTTTTAAATGAGTGAATACAATAAGAGCTAAGAAAAAGTAACCGGGTAGTAGTTCTTGAAGAGGTGAGTTCTCAACCTGCACTGAAAGATGGGCAGCGACTCGGCTGTCCTGACATCAGTGGGGAGTTCATTCCACCACTGTGGGGCCAGGACAGAAAAGAGCCGTGACCGGGTCGATCGGCAGCAGGGGCCTCTGAGCGACGGGGCAACCGGGCGTCCCGAGGCAGCAGAGCGAAGTGGTCGGGTGGGGGTGTAGGGCTTGACCATGACCTGGAGATAGGAAGGAGCTGTTCCTTTCACTGCCCTGTAGGCTAGCACCGGAGTCTCAAACTGGATGCGAGCAGCTACTGGGAGCCAGTGTAGGGACATGAGAAGGGGAGTTGTGTGGGAGAACTTAGGGCGGTTGAACACCAGACGAGCTGCAGCTTTCTGAACAAGCTCCAGAGGTCTGATGGCCGACGCCGGGGCGCCAGCAAGGGGGGAGTTTCTGTAGTCCAGCCGGGAGACGACCAGATCCTGAATGAGCACCTGTGCCGTCTCGTCGGTGAGGAATGGGCGAATCCTCCTGATGTTATCTGCAGGAGCAGGTGACCGGTGCAACGTTTTCAGCAAACGACAGTTGGTCGTCCAGGATCACACCCAGATTCCTCACAGTCCGAGTTGGCGTCACCACGGTGTTGTCAATGGTGATGGCCAGGTCTCGGTGCAGGCAACCTTTCCCCGGGAGGAACATCAGCTCCGTCTTGTCCAGATTGAGCTTCAGGTGGTGTGTCGCCACCCACTCCGAGATGCCAGTCAAGCACGCAGCAATGCATGTCTCTACTTGTGTGTCAGAGGGAGGACAAGATCAGCTGGAGTCTACTAGAGGCACACTACCGGCTATGGTTGTAGTTGTTAAGACAGGAGCCATGTCACTAGAGAGGTCACTGTAGACCTCGTCCACCCTGAGTGTGGAAAGTTCAGGCAGAGGTGAACTGACTCCCTTATACAAGTTGCTCCTATGAAAAAGACAAATAAAAACAGATGAACTCATTGTTTGCATAAAGTAAGCTAAAGCGTACATTCAAATGAAACACCTGAGAATAAAGAAATACCTTATTTGTATTTAAGGAGCAGTGGAAAGACCTTATTTGTGTGAAAAGCCTGAAAATATCGGATTTGGACTTCCTTGCTTGATCGACTGACAGTATGAATACTACCAATAAATGCTAAAATAAAATGTATCCTATAATGTAGCAGATGATTACTTTATCTGATATCTTTCTGGTAAGATTACTAAAAAAATATATTTTAATAATAATAATGATAATAGTAATAACAAGAACAACCTGATGCCTTCTACCAGTCTCCTTTCCTGAGGTCTGGCTGAAAGAATCACCATGTCATTTACCAGGCCAGGGTTAACACCCTGAATTCAAACAAAAACAAGTTTTCTATTAACATAAACAAATATCCATAAATAAAATAAAAGTACCATGCTAAGAAAGGTAGTTACCATGGTTCTTGGTTTGTGCCACCTCTGTTCAGTTTCCGTGCAGCTGTGTGTTGGGGGAACAGAGGTGGTCTTCAGCTGGGAATAAAGTGCAGTCTGGTAAAGCAGTGCTGCCACATGGCTGCATCAAGCTGTACCTGCCACACAGGTACACGGGCAGCTTTGTAGCTGCACAGGATGGGAATCCCTAAACACAATCTGTGAAAATACACATAGCTGTTACAACAGACGTGTTCCCTTATTTACGCGCCAGATGTGCGTGCGCAGACTGTGAGGCAAGAAGGGGCCACGAGTCTTGTGTTTGTAAACGTTACTACGCTCATTTCCAAAGAGGGCATCGCGGAGAAATTGATTGAAAACGAAACGAAACGCCTCACAGTCGTTGCGATGTCGGATGTACAAATCGTAAAGATGGTAAAAAACAAGCCTCTGCATTTTTATCGCATGCCGACAGGGAAAACTCCAATCGAAAAACGAAGAAGACAAGCGTGGATTCATGCCATCCGCTGGGAGGACCGGAAGACGTGGTCAGGAGAGCAAATACCAAACGCCAAGATTTCCGGAGAACATTTCATATCCGGTACGTGTCCGTTTCTTGCACAAATAAGTATCGTGATCGAACATACGTAAGCAGCAGCTCTAAATGTGATATACTGTCCTAGCAGAGCAACTGCCAAGCCAAAGTGTGAGTTGTTAATGCCGAGCCTTCCTCAAGTCTGACACCGAGTCCGTCAGCTTTCTTGTGTCGTGATGTTTGAGGTCAGAATTTGACCCCAGCCTCGATCTCATAACCGTACAAACAATTCAACTTGTGTTGAATAGAAACAATTCAGCCGTACAAACAATTACAACTACGAGGGCTTACCTTTGATTTGATGAAGCAAAACTTGTTTTCCCCAGTCTTGGACATGTGACTCGTGCGCCTTCACTGATTCTTTCCTAAATATACTTGGCGTGTCTATGAGGTGTTCAGTCACATCCCTCCAGCCGATGTTTGGCAACTTGGTGATACGATGCCTCCCTGCCAGATGAGCTAAATCATTTCTACGCCCGCTTCGACGAGGACAATACTGACCCAGCCACAAAAATCCCCAGCCACCCAGAAAACCAGGTGCTCACTCTATCGATCACAGAGGTCAGAGAATCACTGCACTGATTGAACACAAGGAAGGCCACCGGACCGGACGGCATACCGGGTCGGGTCCTCTGGGAATGCTCCAACCAGCTAACTGAGGTCTTCACAACTACTATATTTAACCTGGTCTAGAAGTTGCAGCCACTCTGCCATACACATCATTGGGGTGGAAGTGGAGTGTGTCTCCCGCTTTAAATCCTTTGGAGTCCACATCAGCAAGGAACTTTCCTGGACATCAAACACCCAGGCCCTTGTGAAAAAGGCCCAACAACGCCTGCATTTCCTGAGGAGGCTGAGAAGCGCCCATCTATCCCCCAAAATTCTCAACAACTTCTACCACTAGGCCACAGAGAGCATCCTGACCAGCTGCATCTCAGTGTGGTATGTCAACTGCACCTCAGTAGACCAGAAAGCTCTGCAGCGAGTTGTCAAGGCCGCCCAGCATATCACCGGTACCCAGCTCCCAGCCATAAAAGACATTTATCACAAACGCTGCCTTCCAAGGGGTCTCAGAGATCCCACCCACCTCAACCATGGACTGTTCTTCCCCCTGCGCTCTGGGAGGCGCTACAGGAGCCTCAGAGCCCACACTACCAGGCTCAAAAACAGCTTCTTTCCCCAAGCTGTTGCCCACCTGAACCTGGCTACCCACTGAATGTCTGTGGATATTTTTGAATATTTTGTACTCTTGCTCTTTTTTTTAAACTTATTTTTAGCTTTTGGCCTTCGTCTGTGTATATCTCCTACTGTGTTTGCTGTGTTTGACTGTGTCTTGCACTGTTTGGTGAAGCTGCAACCCTTATTTCATTTTTAACATGTGCCTGCACATTGTTTTTAATGACAATACATTGAATTGAATTGAATTGAATTGGTATCACTTGTCCACTGAGCTTCAGCAGCATGAATGGATCGGGGTGTTTTTTCCCGTGCTTAGCATAAGTTTCAACTCGTAATGCTTTCTGCCTTCCTTGCGTAGACCTTCAACACATTCTGGGGTTTCCATTTTCTCAAATTTCTAAATTTTCTTCATTTAATTCGAAGTTTTATACGCTTTCATCTGTGAGTTTCGTAGGTTGTTTCTCGGCCATGTTTTGCCACACGTTCTGCGCGCGCATCTTGTTTACAACGCAGCCTTTACGTCACGTGGTAGGGGGTCTATACTGGACTTGCTGCAAGTGCCGTTAAACATTAAAACATTCTTTTTATAAACAATAAATTAGCGAACTTTTGTGATAAAGGAGAATACACGAGTACAGTGAGAAAAATATGAATGACGTATGAATTGATTATATGAATGAGAAAACAAATGAACCAAAAACAAAAACAAAAGAACAACAACCCACAGTTGATGTGCACTCATTTGTAAATCAAAACCTGTCGCCAAATCATTACTAATCTCACGTTACTCGTTTAAAATAGTAGGGAACACAGACCGTGTGTAAAAGAAGTGACAGAACGCAATATAGTTTCTGTGAATCCCGTTAGTTTTACACATTTTTACACACTAGGGTTATGTATGAGGTATCATACGAAATATATATATTTAACGTAGTGTAACCGGTTATTTTCTTGCCCGGTGCGGGATTCGATACGGGGTGTACTGCACCACAAGGCGACATCACTAACCGCTCGGCTAAAGGGTCAGACCCGTTAGCTAGGGGCTAACGTGTCTTATTAGTAGTTTATAGTCGTCACCCTCCCCGGAAGCGCGCCCTCGCGGTTTGTTATTCCCGCGCTCCGAAGAGACTTCTGAGGATCTGCACACTTCCGGATCCCACCGCTGACACCAATGTAACCGGTTATTTTCTTGCCCGGTGCGGGATTCGATACGAGGTGTACTGCACCACAAGGCGACATTACTAACCGCTCGGCTAAAGGGTCAGACCCATTAACGAGGGGCTAACGTGTCTTATTAGTAGTTTACAGTAGCCTTTAACAGTATGAGATTCATAGCAGTGATATTATTCACAGAAACATTATTGATTTGACGAACAGGAACCTGTCTTATGAGCCAGTCTGCACTAACGTTGGCGGTTCCTCATAGCTCTACAGCACTCAGCCCTGATGGACGGTTCTCCTGCAGAGTCCTTGTTTGAAACTGAGACTGGCAATGACCTTAGGAAAGCTGTAACAGTGACTGACACATAGAAACAACGTTTGCAGTACTAACTCGCCACTACGCTAGCACTGGCTAGTACAAAAGCATGCTGGGTGCTGACATCACACGTCCGGATCTTACCTTGGTAATTGTGGATGTAGCTTGAAACGTGACGTTTGAAGCCCTTCTCCTTTTTGGTAACTGCTGTATGGCGTACTTCTCGGATAATGCGACTAATTAATTGTGAAGAGACCGAGTGAAAAACACCATTGCGTCGCTGTTGAAGAGAGTGTGCATATCCACAAGTTTTAATTTACGAGCACAATTTCTCTCCACACAACTGTTCCACTTGAAATAATCAACATATTGTAGCGAATTAGGGGGGCAGGCAAAGAACCGCCACAGCCGGGACGCGAACCCGCATCTCCCACTCCGCAAGCGACAACGTTAACCAGTCGACAAAAGGGTCCGACTCGTTTGCCAAGGGCCAACGTGTCTACTTATCCATGCACGTTACAATATTAAATTTAAGAATAGGTCTTTATTCTATCGAAACTGGTTTAGCAATGGTGTCCTGTTAGTCAACCACTTAATGCTAATGGTCTCCTGTTAAGGTATTTCTGAATGCCTACGGTGTTCCTGTTAGTTTGGGGGTAACAACGGTCATGGATGCTGTTCCTTCTGGAATTCTGACCCTCCTAAGTGGTTCCGAAGGACCAGCATCCTTGCCGACCCTTGATCCTAAATTAACTTTCGTGGGTAAAGTCTGCCTGTCTACCACCTTAAGGAATAATAACCTTAATATTCGTTCCTTATTTTAGTCTGACATTACTTGTACACCTTCTGCTGTCTCATACTGGTGTTGTTGGCAACTTGAATTGGAAAAAATATATGATGTCTCCCGTACAAACATCTTCTTACTAATAAAATAAGGGCGATTTCTTTTAAAATGTTACATAGATTCTGTCCTGTAAACGCCTCTCTAGTTGATAAGTTTAAGAAAGACTTGTGTGTAAAATGCTCTTTATGTGAATTGCACCCTGAAACTATGCTGCACCTGTTCTGGCAATGTCCTTATACTGTCAAATTCTGGAGAGACCTATCACGACATGTCATTGATAATGTTGACCCTGACTTTCCTCTTTATTGCAAAAATTTATTGTTTGGTATTCACGTTAATAATAGTAACAAAATTCTATATCATAAATGTATTGATTATTTTAGCAAAGTATCACATTCATAAGTCAAAATGTAGCCATTCCAAACCCCTATTTTTATTTTTTGAAAATGTCACCAAAGAATACATTAAGACCATCACTGACTCGACAAATAAGAAAGCTGCGAAGACTGTCTGTTTTTTGCAATCTATTTAATGTCTTTATTTGAAGATTCCCCCTGGCTCCATTTAAATCGGAGTTTATTTTTTTCTGTTTTATTGTTGGTTATATTGACAACTCTGTTGTTTTTATTTGTTGTTCTTGTTTGACAGATATACCGAATATTGTATCTTCTATACAACTTGTTTAATCATTTTTTAAAAAGGCGCATATCCACGAGTTTCCTGGGGGAGGGGGAGGGGCGTGTCCCTGGGGGAAACGATTATGGGTAATACTTCCGGTGTTCGGCGGAAGCGCAGGCCGGCGGCGGATTTTGCCGAAGAAGCGTTAGCTGTTGCCGTTCGTGTTTTATACAAAAGACGGTAAAAGTCGCAAACCCACATGTAAAATGTCGCTCCGGAGCAACAACGTGCGCTGTTTGTGGCTGTACGCACAACCAGACGAAATGCGTGGCTTAAACGGAAGTGCTTCGACCATAAACCTAAAACTAAATCAGACTTCCGGTCAGCGATGACACGCTTTCCGTCGCCTCCCACAAGACGACGAGGCAAAAAGAAGTCGGCTAAATTCAGACTCTTCATGTTTGCTGGTTTCACTTTGTTGCTAAGAAGCCTCACCCAACACCTTCCCCCCCTGGGTTGCGAGAGGCCGCCCGAGAAGAAGAGACGCCGACTCATCGGGATCAGGACTCGTCGTGTCGCCACAACAGGTAAGTTCATGGGATGTCGACTAGTTTGCCGGCTTTCTTTACACCACGTTTTCTTCTTCTTCGGTTTTCAGAATGTGACCATTCTTAACTCAAGCGCTGTTTTTAAAAAAATATTATGAGTACTAGAAGAACCCCGCTACAATGTAGCGGTTTGGTTCTCCACCCGTCTAAATCTCCCTCCTCTTCATCCTGCCAGCTAACCGCCTCCCCCCTGCCCCTAAACCCCCCCCCACTCCAACTCCCTCCCCCCACATGCTCAGAATCATCTGAAATGCCGAGAAAAGTGGTTTTTAGCCATTTTTTTAGAAAACGCATATTTTGCATAATTATGCACAATTATGCATAATTATTTTAATTTTCTGCCATTTTTCTGGTCCTCTCTGGAACAATACCAACCACCTCCAGAAAAAATGAGGATCCTAAGTGCTGTAGTTTTCGGTCCCGCTATCTACACTAACTAACACACACACACACTAACACCACACACACACACATTACAAAAATATATGAGTAGATAAAACCTGCCTGCCATGGTGGCAGGCAGGCAGGTGACCTGAAATGTTTACTTGCCACGGACATTTCACGTGACCCTTTATTTGGCAGGTGCTGATTTCATTCCGTTCTGACCAACGGATACAGAATTGTTATTTTGTATATATTACACCTAGGCTATGTATGCTCTGGTGTCTGTGTGCAAGTTAGATCATTTACTTGAGTCAAAAGTGGAGGATTTCTTAATCCTTGTTTGTGTCAGCTCCCCCAACTGCCTGTATCAGCTGGCCTATCTGAACTGTATCGGCCCCATGACAAAATCAGCTTTGTTCTATGAGAAATGAACTAGTGGGACATCATTACACCGTTTGTGTCGCTCTATTCCTCAATATAGGATCTATATCTGTTTAATATATATGTTAAAAGAGGACTTCCTAAAATAAGTGTACATTCAAACTGATTGTGTTGTGTATGCCCAGTATATTGACTCTCCTGCTCACCCCACATCTACTCATGGTAGAGCTCCAGCTACTTTGGGCAGAGATTTTATCTTCTTGTTGGCTAAATCATCAGCCAACCAAGGTAGCATGTGTAAAAAAGGCAGAAATTCTTCAGCACATGTGCATCCGCATAGTTTTTGTCAAATGCAATGTCCACATCTATGTCCTCGCTTAGTGTCCAGACGACCCGTTCTTTCCACCATGTCCCTCAGGCGCGGAAAACTCCATAGGATGTTCCCTGAAGATGCAGTAACTGTTGCATTAGCATGCAGCACAATATGGGAAAACAATATTGTGCAAATGCAAGTGCGGCGGTCTTACCATGCCGCTTCATTGCGTTTAGTGGTAAATTTTTTTAACTTAATTTCTTATTTAGTTTTAAACTGTATTGCGATATGTTTTCATACAACGACACTTTTCCTTTTCCAGCTGTATCTGTACGTTCTTCACGTTGACTTTCAAATGTTGCATAGACAAACAACGGAAAAGATCCACTCCAGAGTAATAGCCACATAAACAAGGGATACGCTATAAACCAGAGAAACCACAAAGGAGAGTGGAAAGTGAGAGAAGAGAATAAAATAGAAAAGACACAAAATAACCCTCGCTGCATTACTAGATCCATCCCCACTGCTTGGTAAATATACATTTTTGGAGCCTTAATGAGTATGTAATTTGCTCCATACGGTAGACATCCCACACCTTTTGGATCCACAAGTTATAGGTGGGGTTGGGTGGGGTCTGGTTTCATCCATTTAATCGTAATACACGTCAGGGCTGCTGTAAGTAGTATTCCTAGGAGATATTTCTCCCCTCTAAACCATCAGGTATTCCTCCCAGTAGTGCCACCATAGGATCTTGTGGGATATTTCGCTGGAGCACTTCTATATGAGCATCAAATACCTCTTTCCAAAAGGCCTGTAACTTTGGGCGTAACCAAAATATGTGAGTATGGTTTCCAGTTTGTGCTCCACAGTCTTTCCGCAAGTGAACTGGTGTGTGTTGGACTCATCTTTGACGCCACCTCTGGTGTTCGAAAATGTCCAGTGATTACTTTCCATTTAAATTCCCGCCACGTGTTGGAATTTGTCACTAGGTCTGCTTCTGTGCATATTTCCTACCAGGTATCCTGTGTCAGTGTTGTAGTACTCGAGTCCAGGACTCGGACTCAGGTCTGACTCGAGTCCTGGTTTTCAGGACTGGTGACTTAACTTGGACTTGAGCACTGATGACTCAGACTCGTACTCATACTCGAGCATTGACTGTATTTAGACTCGGGAGTTGGTGATGAGGACTCGGACTTGTTAATTGATAAAGACTGGGTTTTTTTTATAGTTTTTTTTGTTTGGCTATTGTGTCACAAAGTAAATAAACCCTCTTTGAAGTGGTGACAGCTGTATCATTTTTGTTTAATGTCGACTTTTTTTATTTGTATGCCAGCTTTTTTACGGCGCCAGAGTGGAGCACCGGAGCCCATCTTGGAACTCGACTCAGACTCAACCTGGATGACTCGGCCTCAGACTCAGGTGATGGGGACTTGACTCGGACTTGACCCGCACTCTTCTTTGGGGACTCGGACTCGAACACTGGGGACTCGAGACTCGACTCGGACTCGAGGTTTCGTGACTTGACTACAACACCGCCCTGCGTCACACCCCTGTTTAATTGTAGGAGGAATTAATTGGAGTACAGTACAGCTTTCGGTTCAGTAAAGTCATTTGTAAAAAACATCACAATGAAATCCCATTTTTCACGTCTTTTCATGTCGTTACTGTACTGACCTTCCACAGGATTGCTGCTGCGTGACTCCCAAGAGCGTCCTGGCCCTGCAGTGCATGAGCAAAACGCCGGTCCCGGTTCAGCGACGGGACACGCCGGAAGTCGCGCCCATAATTCACACAAGGTATCACGGGGGCCAGGAATAAGGCGGTTAGTAGCTGAATTAACTTAAGCGTAGGTGAGAAGGGGTAGGAAAAAATAAGTGCATACTTCCTCCTACTCCTTTTCCAACATGTAACAAATAAGCCGGTGCATGTGGAGATTTTTTCGCTGAGTTTGATGTGTGGGTTTGTTTATCACCTCAGATTATTGGCAATGGCTCATCTGCATGTTATATCCTGCTTATTTACATGTTCAAAGTAAATCGTCGTTCGACGTCGTCGCTGACACTCGCTTGCATCACATTGAGTTAAGACACAGTGCTCGACATGCAGCTTAGCTATAGGGACCCGGGCTCAGTGTTAAGCTTGGAAAGATTTCATCATGACCCGGCGTAGTATGTCAGTGTCTTTCACTAAACACCGCCAACTGAAATCAGGGGGTGGGTCTCCGCAGTTTTCGGGCATGTGGTTTGGGGAAAAAAAATAATCTTTCTTTACCTTAATAAATAGATAGATATGAATAGATACTCTGCCAGCCGTTATCGTCTGATGTCGTCCATCTTGGTTATATCCTTGTGCGCTTGTTTGTTTCCCCATCATAAACAAAAAAACTCAGAAAGTCACCTTCATTTCATACATTTCATTTCACGTCGACTTAGCAGTTCATCCTCTCTCAGTATGCGGCAGAATGGCTTAGTTTCAGATTATAATAAGTGTGGCGACGATGCCGCCAGAATGATGGAGATACTCGGGGGGGGGCAAAACTTTGTCAAAAATATAATTTCCTTGGGTGATTGTTTCCTTCCTCTCATCTTATTTTAAGGTGGATGGGGAGTGGGAGTCAAAGGGGGTGGGGGGGTGGGAAGAGGCAAGATAACCACTTCTCCATTTCTCTACCCCCCCCCCCCCACACACACACACACACCAGTAAATTGGCTCTTTATTAAATTTAGGCCCCATCTATCAATACAAAGACTGGTATCGAAATTGCTTCACTGGCCGCAAATCGTTGGCAATAGATTGAGCCTCCCCTGAAACAGGGCCGTCATTTATCTGGTTCGCATTTCCTCCTGAGGGGGAAAGGAAGAGGGACACAATAAGACTTTTATTTGTTCCTTGGGTGATAGATGTGACCCCCTTGAACTTCTGAGTACGAGATCACCACGAGTAAAACAGAAACCTACTAAACATTCACTCACACCGTAGGCCCCCCCCCCCTCACTATTTCGTTATAAACCAGTGTTGCAAGGCGGTGAGGGTGTGGGCGTTGGCACGGGTGGGGGGGTGAAGTGTGTGTGTGGGGGGGGGGGTCCACACATGAGAGCCTGCCAACACTAAGGAGATTCACGCCACCACAAGGTATCCTAGGCCGTATAAAGCCATGTAATATGTCCCGGGGGACGTATTACACGAAGGCGAAATTAATTACCGTGGATACGGAGTACTTTAAAGATGCAATAAAGTAGGAGCCAAATACACGCTGAACTCTTTAGCTCACATAAAAGCGAAAAAGTGCCCGGTAAAAGGTGACGGAGTGCCTTTGGCGAGGTGAAGGTGGTGGCGGCGAAACGATAACGGAGAGCGCCGGAGTGTTTTTGGTACGGTTTCTCCTTGGTTCTGTACCGAAAGCAGGATTTAATCAGAGCGGTGGGTCCGGGGCCTAACATCCTTTTGTGCTGGCAGCGTATTGAAGAGAGTAGAGGGGGGGTGGGGGTGGGGGGTGGGGTGGGGTGGGGGAAATCAGCCTTTTAAAGGGCAGGAAAAGTTAAGCAGGCCCAACGTAAGCCGTGGCGCACTCTGGCCGATAAGAAATAACTGTCTATGTGAGAAAGAACGAGCGGCGTTCACCTTGTCCCGTTTGGCCTTTGCGATTGCTGAAGTGTCTTTTCATAATAACGGCACGAAGTTAGTCAACCTCAAGGGCAGGAAGCTCTTCCGCCAGACACGGCTGGCTTCGGCCGAGCACCGTGACGCGCTAAGGTGCGACAGCGTGCCTAGCAATAAACACGTTGCTTGCTAGCATAGCGACGGTATTAGCACAGATACGCATATAAGACTCTAAAAAAAGACCTTTAAGGTCAATTGTGAGGGTGCTTGCATTCACTACAGATAGGGTTTGCTTTGTACTTGGTGTATGTTAGTACCTTCTTTGCAGAAGTTAAGGGAAAAAAAAAATTTGAAGGATGAAATCACGTGGGGAAACGGGACTGTAGCCTCTAGCGATTGCGTTGAAGCCTATGGAAGGTCACTCTCCGCGTTCCCTGTGGACATCGGTCTTGAAAACAGAGTGATGGCCCCAGAGAGACAGATAAGCAAATACAGTTTTAATGGGCTGTGAATGGCTGGTGGTAATCTGCACAGGCCGGGAGTGGGCAGAGCACAGAGGGCGACGGGGCAGTCTGCAGCAGTTATTATTAATGCTATCATAGATCAGATAGGCCAGGGAGGAGAATGAAGGCTGGTGATGAATTTGGGCCTCCTGTCTACCGAATGACTGGGAGACACGAGCTGCAGACGCCGGCTAAGGTCATGGATGAAGGGCACCAGCCAATAGCAGACACAGGGGGAATATGCATTATGCGCTACGTAGAGAAACCACCCCTATATATAACTCGAGAGATGAAGGCAAAGGTCAAAAGGTAAAAGCGGGACACCCCGGAAAAAGTCGGGGCTCCGTTATACTTCCACAAATCCGTTGAAATTCCTAACCCCCGTGTTCGAAAACCGCTCTGTTGTTTCACACGTAGCTCCATCTCATGCTGCCGAGAAGCGGGTACGCGAAGGGTGTGTCCGGAAGATGTCCGAGAGGGAAAATGTGTTGGGACGTTTTAGTCCGCGGGGCCGTGTTCGCGGACGTCAAAGTGCTGAGGCTTTCCTCAGGGCCGTCAGACTTCGATACCCTCGCAAAGGTCTAGAGCGCTAAACGTAACCTCTGCGGACGTGCGACCCGTTGTATCTCCTTTCACGTTTCCTCGGAATCTCTCGGAATATTTTCCAAAACCCGTCTTTCCTCGTCATTGTGAGGATGATGGATCGCGTGTGCGAGGCTTGCAAGCAGCCACTGTCTTTGTAATTTGGCTTCGGGCGCCCTTATAGACTTACCATATGTGGTGCTTGAAAGGAGTTCAAGCTTCTTCTTCTCTCTTTTTTTTTCTTTTTCTTTCCAGATTACTCCCAGCTATGGCTGATGTAACCTAAGACGTTTAAGTCCTGTCTGGTGCTCCCTCTGTTTTTCCGTTTCTGAGCGAACCCCTCAGCGGCCCGGGCTTCAGGGGATTCGCCTGGTCGTCCGGCCCCGGGAACGCTGCCCTCGGGCGATGGGAATGACGTTTCGTGCTGACATTACCAGCCCGGAGCGCTGATGCTTTTTGCAGCTGCTGAGGTCTGAATTTGTTTCCTTTCAGAGTCGCATTACGAACACCGAGCGGGAAGGCCACACGTCGGCTTTTTGAGGGGGAAATTCGGTGTCGGCCTGAACGCATACCTCAAAAATATTACAGATAGTGATTGATGCGTTGGTGAGATCGACGAGATTCTTAATGACAATATGGACATCGTCACAACGGCTGTGTATAGCAGTTGTGTTAGGCTTTTTTATATACCCGCCATAGGCTCGGTACAAGGTCGGAGGTCATGTTTAGCCCCGTGTTACCCTGTCTCATGCTGCTAACATTTAACGCCGAATCAAACTGAAATCAGTCTTCATTGGCTGATTGGTTGAGCATCAACTGCTGGCGTGAAACAAGTAAACACAAGTTTTCAACCATTATTTTGCACTAGTATTGTTGAAACCGAGCGGAAGAGGCTTATATTTTGAGTAACGGTGGGGCCAGAGAATCAAATCTTCCAACTGTAAGTCTTACCGTCGAAGAACCCATGCATATTCATGGCATATAGTTGCACAAATCCAGCTCAAAATGAGTTAAAGTAGTATAAAATACACAATTTGTCATGATTGCCGGGGCCTTTTGTGTTGTTGTTGTTGATCAGTGAATGCTCAAAAATCCTCCCTTCTTAATGGCTTGCAATGTATAAATGCTGTCTTTGATAAGCTGGCGGGATCATTTTCACTCACCGCATCCAGAATAAAGTACCTAAAGGCTTTCTCTCCCACACAATCAAAGTTAGACTATAAACCCCGAGTTGGTATCAGCAGGTCTGATCCCCTGCATGCACCGAAAGCCAGACGGAGGACTGAAATAGATCCGCGAGATAAGAACGATCACGCGAAGAAATTGCTTTATATAACGTCTGTTGGTTCAAAAATGCAGTCCGGCCCAGCGCATAGAAAAACCAGTTGCGTAGCCCGCGAGTTCGACCACGTTTCAGCTCCTTATCTGTGAAAGGTGTTTAAGTTTCGATGCGTCCCAAGGTAGCGACGGTTCAAGTTGGGAGTTTTCACGGGGGATGGAGAAGAAGAAAACGAGGACCCGTACTTCTGACTGAAGCAGGTTTATGCAGGCAGTAACGAAACAGTCCTCCCCCCCTTCCCCCCCCCTTGCAGCCAGTCTTTTCCAGTAAAGCCTCGCAGGAACCATCATAGCCGCGTCCTTGTCACCTCATATCCTCCCTCGTTACAGCTCAGTGTACCGTGAAGCCAGTTTATCCATTCGGCAATGATAACCATAGCCAATCCTTAAGTACACGTTACTAGACATGCACGTCAGGAGCAGGAAAAACACTGAAAATGGTGGTCGGCCTTTCCAGCCCTTTTGTAGGCCCTAATTAAAAAATAAATGAATAAATAAAATAAAAGGTTTCAAATCAAAATAGACTAGACCAGAGCAAAGCGGGTCTGTTTCTGGAGGCTTGTTTTGCCATTAAGGTGCGGACATTTTAAGCGGTTCTTGATTAAGTCGAGTTAATAGGGGAGGGGGGGGAACCTGGCGTGTTTTTGACGCCATTGTCCACACGGGGTCGCTAGTGCCCGACAAGAGGCGCGGTCGCGCAACGACCGCGGGGGACTCGGGAGAACAACTTCCTTCGAATCGTTTCGTAGAAGAAGAAAAAAAAACATGCTAAGGACGGA
This sequence comes from Lampris incognitus, assembly GCF_029633865.1. Classification (NCBI taxonomy): domain Eukaryota; kingdom Metazoa; phylum Chordata; class Actinopteri; order Lampriformes; family Lampridae; genus Lampris; species Lampris incognitus. The sequence goes on from NC_079211.1 coordinate 144,475,118, forward strand.
TTATTAGGCTGCCCCCAAGTCGCCTCGTTAAGCGGCCGAAGTGCCCCGCCCCCCCCCCTCGCCCGGGAGTCCGGCTATGCGTCCAGTGAACGCCACCTAAGTCGGGTAAGACATGGCTTTTGTTGCGGCAAGTGGATTTAAATGGCCGTCCGTTACGTTTTATTCTGTTTTATTCAAGTTTGGGGGTTTTTGTTGTGTGTGTGTACTCCCTCCCCCTCCTCCCCCCTCCCTCTTGACCCGTCATCCATCATGTGTTTCGTGGACGCCGGGGAGAGTCTAGACTTGCCCCCACGCCCCCCCCCACTTCTCCTCCTCCTCCTCCTCCTCCTCCCATCCACCCACCCCGGACCAGCGCATCTGCCCCCAGCCCTGTCACTTCCACCGCGTCTCTCCTCTTGACGGCCGGCGCGCGCGCGCGCGGCTCGTGGGCTTCACCCTCAACTTGAGCGACAGCCGAACGCGTCGGTCTCCGGAGGACGAGGAGGAGGACTCGAACCCGCCGTAGTTGCCGAAGTCCCGTTACAAGTGGGGCCTGCGCGAACCGGGGACCGGTCGCCAGCGGACGCGCTCCGGAGTTGGCGCGGGAAGAGGCGCTCGCCTCCGCGGAGGAGGAGGAGGAAGAGGAGGAGGAGTGTTTTACCCGCCGCCGTTGTATTTTTCACATATCCGCGTGTTTTCTTGACGTATGAGTGGAGTAGCCCCCCCACCCCCACCCACCCCCACCCTGTTCGGCCAACGCTTGTCGGACTTTACGCACAGCCGGTACAGGCGGCGGGGCAACTTGCCGGAGCGGAGACCCGTCGGTATGCGGAGCATCCAGAGGCGGCGGGGGGACCAGAAGAAGAGAGGGGACGGGGGCGCCAGTCTCGGCGGTCAGTAACAGCCTTGAGTGAACTACCCCACAAAGGGGCACCGGGACCCCCAGCACCCCCCCCCCAAAAAAAACCAACCCCCTAATCTAATTTCCTCTGCCAAAATGCGTCCTGGAGGGCTGCAAACCTGCAGCCAAGTTCTCGCCGCTCACTTGCCCGGAATTTCGGCCGAAGAAGCGGCGCACGAGCGAGGCTGAAAGCGCCCCCCCGGGGGGCAGGATTTTGACGCGCGCGTTCAGCTATGATTTGTATCCTGTGCCTCGGCTATTTTGTTTCTTTGTATCCTTCCCGCTGCCCGAGGCAGCCTATTGGGTGAACCCGGCGTATGACCTTTTGCTGCGAAAAGACGCCTTTTCAGTTTGGGGGCGCAAACTATGGGGCGAGCGTTTTGAAATAAGCCGTCTGCAGCTCCGCATCTTTCTTTTTTTTTTGGAGGGGGGGGCAATCTTTTTATTTTTTTCTTTCTTTCTTTCTTTCCCCCCAAAAGACGAAAAGAAACATGTTGCATATCCTTGCGCTCCAATGTGTCCTGCTACTTTTAGGAGGTAAGAGCATTTCCCAGTCTATTTACCACGTGTTTCCTATATAACGTTGTGCTGTCACGTATTTATCTATGCATGCATGTGATGGGGACATATTTCCCACGGAGGCGGGTACAGACTTGCGCTAATGAGGACTGTCTGTGCCCTGATTTGTGGACTTGACGTGATTGTTTCGTGATAAACCCAGACAAGGATAACGTGTCTCGGACCTAAGATAACATTTTCGATGGATTCCTCATATCCAACTTTACCTGATAGCTGGTTATGTTTTGCATAAAAACCAATTGAGCACCCCCCCCCCAGTCCGTCATAGGCTCAATTAAACACGACTACCCACGTCATCTCATATTAAAGACATTTATTGCATGCTTTTTTTCCCCTACCTCATTCAGGTCTTGCTGAGGGAGTGGGAATATTTAGGCCATATCCCTTCCTGAACCTAGCATCGCTGTTCCCAGAGCAGGCTGGAAGGAGCAGTGTTTAATTGGCTGACGTGCAGCCAGGTCAGTCTGGAGACCTATAGCGGTTCGTCTGGCGCTTCTCTTTGATGGGAGACAAGTGATGTTACGGTTGTGCCCTGCCTGCCCAGCTTGCTATAATGAACGCATATATAGTCACCAGATCACAGCTGGATTTAATAGTTGTCTCCGAACAGAAGAAAAGCGCCTCTGTTTTACGTCAGTTCGTTATTTCTGCTGCTTTCTTAGATAAGACGGTCGACTCGGGACGAAAACCACAATTCCGCCCGAGCGGCGTCTTTACGTGGCAGAGTGCGGACCCAGAATGATCCGCTTTTTCCTCAGACTGACCCCATCGAAGCACTCGTCTCGGCGGCAGTGCTATTCCCGTCATTGTGAAAAGCTTTTATAACTGGGTTTCGAGGCTGGTTTCATCCGCTGGCGTGGACCTAACCTACATTTAGTCGATCCAAAGGGAACCAACCACCTTCTAAATCCCACTTACCCTACGTTGTCTGAGTGACCGCCGTCGTCCCGTGGCGTTCCTTGTTTGGACAGTCGTGCGTGGAGATGCTCCCGCCTGACAGTTGTCCAGTTTAAAGAGCAGGGTGACCACGGTCCCCCATGTGCCACGTACCAAACGGTCCTGCACAGCACAGCGGGAGCCTGTTGGAGGGTTAACACGTCATAAAGGTGCAGGGCTGACATGATGGATTTATATTTGTAGTCACACCGTGTATCCCATTTTCCTTATTTTGATACCAATCACAAATAACCCCCGCACTCTTGGGGAGTAGCGGGCCGGGTCTTTGCTTGGAGCGTCACCGTAGACATGATAAGACCACCAACGGAGGGGAGAATATTTATTTTGGGTGTTTTCTGTGACCGGACACCGTTTCCCGAAAAGCAAAACACATTAGCTCACCTGTCAGATAGCTAACATTTCCTTAAAGTCCTCTAAAACCAACAAAAAAGAAACCGTATTATCGCCTGATGAAGATATATATATATATATATATATATATATATATATGAGTCATCTTTTTTTTTAAATTTTGTCAATTTCTGACAGATTTTCACACCAGTGATCATTCTGTACCAAAAAAAAAAAACCATGCCATCGTCCTTTCTATTAACCGTGAGGTGTATCCCGGTGCCATTTCTGTCAGGGATTCCTGAAAAAAAAATGTGTACATTTTTTTCCCTTCTCTTCTTATCCTTCATCTTAACACAATCCAAAAAAGGGCTCCAAGCAGCAACAACCCACACCCTCTATACCGACTGCATATACTTAAGGATCGTGAGGATCGTGCCATCATCTCTCTCTCCCTCCCCGCCTGGGGTTTGGTTCTTTGCCCGTAACCTCGTTAAGAAACTCGTTTTTAGCAACGCAGCCGTTGTACGGACCCCACGTTGGTTCTCGCGTAGGTTGCTTCCCGGTTTAGACTCATTATCCGTAATCGTCTTAAGGATGATCCACTCCGGGTCCCATGCCTCGGTGCTCTGGCACGGATCCAGCGGCAGCTCTTCACCAACCCCCCCCCCACCCCCCCCGGCGGTCCTGCTGCTGCTGCTGCCGGTGCCCTTAAGCAAACAAGGGCCCCCGCGCCACGAAAGAAAGGTGGCATACAAAACATACAGAATACTGCTCTAAACCTGCCCCCGAAAGGGGAAATGTGACTAACGCAGATGGATTAAACGACAATCGTATAATCGCATCTGTTTAATTGTGAGGCTCTACCCCGGGGGTATTTTGTGCAGGAGGTTGTAATTGGGACCGTCGTTTGTTAAGCTCGCCGGCACAACAACATGTAACCCCCCCCCACCCCCCCCCAGCTAAGAGAGCGAGGTTAACGAGTATTGACAGGTCCGGTCATGTTTGCCATCGTGATATCCTCACAGTTTTTCCCAAATATCTCAGAGGCTAATTTACTAAACGGCAACACTTTAGACTCGGAGGGGGCGGCGGGGGGGAGGGGGGGTGTGGTGGTTTGTCTTTTGAATCAGATCCAGTTAAGCGCCGCTAATCCTGCATTTTCAGTTCGAATCTTTGACTGCCCGTCATTCGACGCCCGGCGTTTGAATCCGTCGTATTGGATCAAGCGCGGAGGATTTGTTTGGCTTTGTGTGGGGATGAATTCAGTCGCCGTGTATGTTCTAGGAAAAAAAGGGGGATAGCGGAGCGTAAATAGAGAAATAAATAAATAAAGCCCAGTTTGCTGCTGTTTTGATGGAGGGCGTCTCACGGCCCCTCTGGTGCTCCTCTGAGATGAGGACTCGGTTCTTCAGTCGCCGAGTCAAAAGACGGTGTTTGCCCCCCTGTGACGATGTGTATTGTTGGTATAATGTCACATAATATCTCCAGAAAGGCTCATCCGCCTGCATTAATTGCCTCTTTTCTGCGGGTTTGACCTCGCATTCAGTTTAATGAAATTTCATTAAGCGAGCTGATGGGATTAGATCTATGTAAAAGCTTTAAATGGAGGGAGAGAGGCGGGGTGGGTTTGGGGGCATTTGGCAGTGACGGCGTTTGTGTGTGTGTGTGTGTGTGTGTGTGGCGGGGGGGGGGGAGGCGTCCGCTCATTGTAATAATTGATAAATATGCTGATGCAGTGCTTGTGGTTTTTCTCATCAGCACATAGGGGTGTTAGAACAGAGGACCCCCTCGTGAATCTGTCTGGGGGTTTTTTACAACCGGTGCTGAACAACAGTACACTCAGCAACCAGATATGATGCAGGAGGACGAAGAAGAAGAAGAGGAAGAAAGGCAGCATGACGCTAACGCATGACAGGCTCTAGACTTCAGCGGCACTCTTTAACAGGCGGGTTGCGTGTCATCGAGGCAATCCGTCTTGAGGAAAATGTCAACATGCAGGTTTTCACGTCGCACCACAGGGAAATAATCGGTAACCTTGAGATTCAATTAACAGGAGAAAAGGAAGTTTGCATTCAGCCCCCACTGTAAAGGGAACGCCGTCGAATCGTTCAAGACTAAAGGATGGTTAGGGCGTTATGTTCTCATTACTACACTACATTAAATGTGCTGTAAAGGAGGATCTGAGATTGCGTTGTAAAAATATAATAGTCTAGGTGTAAATCGAGCCGGGCTGCAGATGTCCGACATCAGCAGTCATTTTGGAGGAGGCCGACATCAGATGTTCCTCCCTAACAAATAATAAAGTCCTCTTGTTCCCCGTTAGCGGTTTCTATGAGTCTGGGCAAATTCACCCTGCATTTTATTGTGCGAGCGGCTGATTTTCACAGTTGCCTTCGTGATGAAATTTGTTGCAGACTTAGCACAATAAGGAGAGGGTTAGAGCGATACGTCAGCTGCAAAACACGGTCAGAAACATGAATCACAAAATTACAAGTGTAAGCTGGGTATATTTGCGCTACTGTGCCTATGTGAGGCGCGCTAACCAATTTCAGCGAGGAATTAGGGGTAAAAATATGGCATGCATGAAGAGAAATGGGATTTTGCTGGTACCAGGACCTGTAACTCAACCTTTAAAAAAATCTAAAGGTGCAAATTCATTCAGATATGACTGAACCATTACAGTTTCTCCTGATACCGCCGCCTCTGTGGGTTTGTTCAGAGCAACCTAAGATTGTTATGTTACGCAGCTTGAAGGACTGGAGAAAGTATTGATTTCCATTTTTATTTTTTTAATTAATTCCAGGTATATGTTTAATATGACTCGTAACACATATAAATACATTTTTTACTTTTTACAGTTTTTCAGAGGCCCTATTATGGATGTTATTAGTGTGTGAGCCTTCTCTGTGTGTTATACTTTTTTTTTGTGTGGATTTTTTTCTTCCTTTTTCTCCCCAATTGTATCCGGCCAATTACCCCCACTCTTCCGAGCTGCCCCGGTCGCTGGTCCACCCCCTCTACCGATCCGGGGAGGGCTGCAGACTACCACATGCCTCCTCCGATACATGTGGAGTCGCCAGCTGCTTCTTTTCACCTGACAGTGAGGAGTTTTGCCAGGGGAGGGGGACGTAGCGCATGGGAGGATCACGCTATTCCCCCCCCCAGTTCCCCCTCAACCCTGAACAGACACCCCGAGTAACACGGGGATGCGAACTGGCGATCCCCGCGTTGGTAGGGAGTGGAATAGACTGCTAGCTACCTGGACGCCTTCGTTATACTTTGATATAACAATGTGTGTACTGCGTCAGACTCTTTCAAGACTGTTAATGTGATGTTTTCATCTAGTTGCACTCACTAGCTAGCCATGTAGATCCAATGCCTTGTTGAGTTCTGATCTCGCCAATGACATGAAGAAGTCATTCCGTGATGAAATTGTTAGAGAGAGCGATCAAAGTGGAGATAAGACACTTTTAAAGGTGCACCTCCCTCCCTTCACCCCACCCCCACTCCTCACGCCGTCGTGTTCTTGGCTATTATGTCCTTTGGTTCGGTTGGAATATTACATTAGTAACGTATTCAAAGAAAAAGACACCGATAAAGCTTACGAGTCATTAAACATATTTCAATCCTTATATGACAAAAATTGCCCAATGGAACAGTTCAACAGTTAACAGAAACATAACGATAGTCCATGGATCACAAAGGGACTGCGTAGTGCTTGTCATAAAAAAGCTCTATAAAGAATTCCTAAAGCACAGAACCACTGAAGCAGAAATAAAATACAAAAAATATAAAAACAAACTAACATTATGAGGGTATGTAAGAAGGAATACTACAATAAAGAATTAGAGACCAGTAAAAACAACACCAAAGGTATATGGAAAGTGTTGAGCAGTATTATTAGAAATGGATCTAGCAGCCCAAGCTGCCGTCAATACTTTACAGATAATGATAAGACTATAAATAACACGGAAGACGTGGTCAATGGCCTCCACAGATTCTTTGTAAATGTGGGCCCAAAACTGGCAGAAAAAAAATCAATGACGCACAAACAATCACAGAGGGGAATGACAGTGATTATGGGGACAGAAATCCAAGTTCCATTTTTCTTAGCGGGGTAGTAGAGAAGGAAATCGTGGACATTGTAAACAAATGCGAGAACAAAAAAACAAAAAAAATCAACTGACTGGAGTGATACTGATATGACAATAATTAAATAATCGAAGGTATTGCAAAACCACTAAGCCACATCTATACCATGTCCTGTCAAGCTGGTAAAGTTCCAAGCAAAATGAAAATCGCAAAAGTTATACCCTTATACAAAACCAGAGATAGACACCAATTTACAAACTGCAGACCGATTTCGTTGTTGTCACAATTCTCCAAAATACTGGTAAAACTATTTGCTGCTAGACTAGACCAGTTCATTAAGAAGCTCAGTCTGCTGACTGATAGCCAGTACGGGTTTCGACCAAACAGATCGACATCTCTGGTGCTCACTGAATTAATTGAATAACTATTTGCATTGACCAAAAAAGTTTGCCGTGGGGATATATGTAGATCTAAAAAAGCTTTTGACACTGTTGACCATAATAGAGTAACAGATAACTTGGAAAGGTATGGTATCCGAGGGGTGGTGCAGAACTGGCTAGGAAGCTGTTTAAGTAACAGGCAGCAGTTTGTAAAGATAGGCAAACACAAATTGTCACGCATGGACATTGCTTGTGGTGTACCCCAGGGGCCGGTGTTAGGTCCAAAACTGTTCATTCCGTACTTAAGTGCTGTATGCAAGATATCAAAAATATGGAAATGTTTTATTTGCGGATGACACATTTTATTTTGTTCTGGTGAGAATTTACAGCAGCTTTTGGAGGTGACCACAATAGAAATGGAAAAATTAAAATGGTGGTTAGACAGAAACAGATTACACTTAAATCTGGACAAAACAAAGTTTATGCTATTTGGAAATCATAAGATAAACACCAAAGTAAAAAGCAGTGATTGACAAAGTCCAACTAGAAAGAGTATATGAAAATAAGTTCCGAGGCGTTAGCATAGCGGTCTATTCTGTTGCCTACCAACACGGGGATCGCCGGTTCGAACCCCCCGTGTTACAATCGGCCGTGTCTGCAGGTGGGAAGCCAGATGTGGGTATGTGTCTTGGTTGCTGCACTAGCGCCTCCTCTGGTTGGTTGGGGCGCCTGTTCAGGGGGGAGGGGGAACATGGGAAAAGCAAGTCACATTTTGGATCATAAATCATTGTACATTTTGTATTGTTCATTTATTTCGCCATATCTGATCTACTGTGTGGTGGTATGGGGTAACACCCACAAAACCAACCTACAACCATTATGTGTACTACAAAAAAGAGCCATAAGGATAGTTGTAATGTAGGATATGGTGAACACACCGGCAAGCTCTTTTTAAAGTCAAGTGCCTTGAAGTTCAGGGATTTAGTAGAATTTAACACAACACAAGTAATGTTCAAAGCAAGAAACAATCTCCTACCGAGTAATATACAAAAAGTATTGTCAGGTAGAGAAGGGGAATATAATCTGAGAGGGAAATTAAACTTCAAGAAATGATGTGTTGGTTCAGCTTTGAAGAGCATGGGGCATTTCAGTCTGTGGGGTAAAATTGTGGACCAGTCTGAGGTGGAACTCAAACAAAGTCCAAACATTGCGCGGTTCAAGAAGAAGCACAAAGGTCTGATTATCGAGAGATATGGGGACCATGGAGAGTTGTGTTAACTGTCGTAAGTTTTATTTATCTCTAAACATTTCTTATTACTTTTTTCCCCCCATTTTTCTCTCTGTGACACCGAGTGGATATTTGGGTTGTACGTAGCACCGAGAGCTGTTTATTCTTGGCACATGACATTAGGATGTGTTTTTCTTTTCTTTTCCTTCTCTCATGTGTTTCAATGTTGATTTTTTTTCTCTTACTGTTCACTGTAGGTGAGTTTGTATTGTGCAGCGCAATTCACATTGAATGTTAACTACGCAGTACAGTGGGAATTGAGTTTGAGATGTACAGTAGCTGAATTAACTCATGAGTAGGTGAGAAGCGGTAGGAAAAAATAAGTGTACACTTCCTCCTACTCCTTTTCCACAACATGTAACAAATAATCTGATGCATATGGAGATTTGTTCACCGAGTTTGATGTGTGGCCTTGTTGATCACTCCAGATTATTGGCAATGGCTCATCTGTATGTTATATCCTGCTTATTTACATCTTCTTCTTCTTCTTTCTGCTTGTTCCCTGTTTCTGGTGGGTCGCCACAGTGGATTTGATAGTGTCCATTGGTACCCTGTGAGGGCACAGCGCTGATGGCGGTCGTTGTTAACCCGGGCTTATATACAAGGTCGAAAAAAAATCATCCTTCATTCATTCATTCGTGTTCAGCTTGGTGAGGAGCTATTTCTTCGATCTGCTGAGTGACCTAAATCCATCCATCCGTCCGTCCATCCATTATCCAAACCGTTTATCCTGCTGTCAGGGTCGCGGGGATGCTGGAGCCTACCCCAGCAGTCATTGGGTGGCAGGCGGGGAGACGCCCTGGACAGGCTGCCAGGCCATCACAGGGCCCACACACACATTCATACCTAGGGGCAATTTAGTACGGCCGATTCACCTGACCTACATGTCTTTGGACTCTGGGGGGAAGCAGGAGCCCCCAGAGGAAACCCACGCAGACTCCACACAGAGGAAGACCCGGGACGACCCCCAAGGTTGGACTACCTCGGGGTTCAAACCCAGAACCTTCTTGCTGTTAGGCGACCGACCGCACTACCCACTGCGCCACCATGCCACCTGACCTAAATCCATGTAACGTAATTATAAGCATGCTAGCTGTCCTGCTAACGCTAGCTACCGCACATGCACTAACGCACACGTGTGGCCAGACCGGCTTCCAAAAAAAAAAAAGACTAGGGAGTCTGATGTCATTCTCTGCTCAGGACGCGTTACTCCACTATCTTCACATAGCAAATAGTCGGTTCTGCTATATTAATAGTCAAAATCTTGTTTATAGCACCTTTAAGGCGTAATTTCTCAGCACATCTTGCAAGACCCTTTTTGGGCAAAAAAAATACAACTAAATAGTTATCTAAATAGTTATCTAAACCCAGAAAAATGAAGTGCTGACCCCAGCTCACTTTCTGTATGTAGCCTCTGCAAACCCAGGGAAAACCCTGCACTCACTCCAGTGAGTCAAAATGATTTAAAAAATATATATATAGCATGAAATATAGAAAGAAAAGGATTTGTGCAAACTGTTTTCCCCTGAATTTTTCAGGGTGTATATTTGCCCTGGCCTGCTAGAGTGGGTTTTGGGTTTTTGAATGCTGTGTGCTTGGCCAGGGCTCGCCTCCGTTCTCCGCCGGTGGAGAGCTACAAGTCATTCTCATTATTCATGCTTTTTCCCCCCCTAATAATCACACACAGGTGGTTGGAGAAAAGACTGTCAGTACGTATATCTGAGTGGAACCCTCGATTGTGGAGCTGTCAGCATCTATCAGACACATCCGAGCTTAATGCATTAGAGGCAATGATGTGACAGGTACATATTGTCAAGGCCCATTGACTTCTCTGTGGTGTGGTTGATTGATTGTCGAAATTATGTTAAAATAGGAGTCCCGCACCTCTGCAGTTCAGCGTGGTTTACTCATGCGGCTGACTGCCGAACAGCAGACGTAAAAGTACCAGTGAATTTTGGCTAAGTGATATATCATTCCTGTGCTTTCGGCAGTTAGGCCTGCTCGTGAACAATCGCCCACGTCTGCCACAGTCACGGACAAGACAGAATAGTTTATTCTGCTCTATCACTGGTGATGTGAGACGAATGTGCAGGTTTGTAGACAGTGGAATGGAAAAGCTGGACACGGTTCATGTAGCTCGGTATATGATCTGTTTTGGTGCCGAAGGGAACGACCGTAACCTATTAGAGACGACCATTGTGCAAGTCGAAAAAGTGCGTCTACCTTTCACTGCGAGCGCAGAGCAGGTGTCTGTGCTGTGCGTTGTCGTGGCTGCAGAAGTTGCTGTCTCATATCTCTGGTGTCTGCTTTTGACAAGGACTTATTAATAATATTCACCAATAGGTTTTTTTTGCCAGACAATTAACGAGGGACGTCTCAGAGGGAGGTACTTGTTTCTGACAGCAGCCTTGACGTACTGTAACTTCATTATTTTCTACAGCAATTCTGCATAGTTAGAGAGACGAGACGAGATGACACTGAAAACCGGTCATTGGCCAGTAGCTAATTACTTGTCAGTTAGAAAATATGGTACACTTTTTCGGCCCTGTGATGGCCTGGCGGCCTGTCCGGGGTGTCTCCCTGCCCGCTGCCCAGTGACTGCTGGGATAGGCTCCAGCATCCCCGTGACCCTGAGAGCAGGATAAGCGGTTTGGATAACGGATGGATGGATGGATGGATGGATGGATGGATGGATGGATGGATGGATGGATGGATGGATGGATGGAGGGTTCCCTTTTTTACATTTGAAATTTGTTGCAGTGAGTACGAGATTTGATGCATCTTTGCCCCATTTCACTAAACGCTATAACGGAAATAAATGTCTTAACTGACTATTGAATTGTTCCGTCGTTACAACTCGAGCTTAATGTTTAAAGCTTAATGAAATTGGCTTGAAGTATTCTGTGACCACTGGCTAGGTGGTTCTTAGTGTAATTGGAAAGCCAGTGTGTGTGTTCGTCCCCAATCAGCGCTGACACAATCAAAGGCACCCAATCAGTGTGAAAGTAATGGCCACCTCAGAGTACAATCAGCGTACAACTTTGTCTCATAAAAGAGGCTTGAACTTAATGAACTCCGCTGAGTCAACCGAACTATTCTCCACACCGAGACAAAGAATCTGGAGCAGATAAACTCTTTGGGCAGAAAAGAAATGTTCTCAAGTAATGGGTTTGTATTTTCTATATCTGATTCTATTGAAACCGCCGTATGGTCTAATAGGAAAATTCCTAAACATTGTATTAGTCCCAACAGTCAGTAATACAAATAACAAAAAATAAAATCTGGTGAGTCATTTGAGACTGCACCCAAAAAAAACAAAAAAACAAAAAAAAACTTGAAATTACTGAAAGGAGGTTTTGTGTCTCAATATCACATTTGAGCGAAACCTTGAGAACGGCCGTTATGCCAAAGAAGCTGCGACGAAGTCATTTGTGAGGAGCACTCCATTATGGAATGTGAACACACGCCGATAAGAAATGTTCTGTCTCTTTGCCCAACTATTAGTGAGGGCACGCTTGTCATCAGGGGTGTAATTTTCGGCAACTTTCAATGGAGCCTTATAAAAGAAATGAAAATATTATGTTGCGTTCCCTTAGTTTTCCGTTTGTTCTGTCAACGCAACAGAGCTATTCCCTAAATTCTCTGCACCACTGCACTTTATCACGTCTTATTATGCCTGTAAAAGTCAATCTTTGTGTGTATATCTGAAGATTGTTGTGTTGTTATTCTGTGTTAAGTACACTGAGAGAGCCACGAAACCGGAGGCGAATTCCATGTAGTGCAAACCTACATGGCCAATAAACATGATTCTGATTCTGAAATGTGTTTACTTCCTACTCAAGGTAGATAGTCTCCTTTGTAGCGCTGTGGCATGCGTTATGTCTTTCATGATAGTAAGCCGCCAAGTCAGAGTCCACGTGTGTGCAAATCTATTCGGCTAATACAACAGTTTCTGACTCTGAGTCTGAGTTGCATACATATCTAATGCCCCTTTTCCACTACGTGGTACTGACTCGGCTCGGCTCGACTCGCAGTGTCGTTTTCCGTTACTGTAACAGTACCCCCCTCAGTGTAGCTGGTCTGCGTTGATTTTGGTACCCGCTCCGGTCTTTTTGGAACCTCGACGAAAGTGGTGACAGTTACCAAAATGCCGGAACTTTCCAGTAATGGAAAACGAAAAACTCGGAGTCAAGTTGAGCCGGTACCGTGTAGTGGAAAAGGGGTATAGAAGTATTGTGATGTGACGTTTTTTTTTTTTTTTCTTACTGTCCAGCGTGATGACTCGCCCCCTGCTGTCCAACAGCCTCTGGTACGCTGTGTTTGATTGCTTGGAGTGGTCATCCCACTCCGTTGTTGTTTTTTCACATGCCAGGGGACATGGAGCTGATGACGGGGGCGGAGGCTGTCTGGTCGGAGTGCAAACGGTGTGACAACACTGAGTCATTGGCCCTCCAGCAACACCACCGGGGAGCTCGGCGGGGAGGCTGTGCTGGCAGTGGGCATCACGCCACCGGGGTCCTCTTTGCACTGCTATCTGTTCCTGCAGATTTCCCACCCTTAGGACCTCTATTTAACAACAGCTGAACAGGGCCTCCGCAGTAGGTGGAGAAGGACTGATCTTGGCGATAACGGTGGATTAGTGGCCAAAAATGATTACCGTTTCAACTAAAATTTAGAATAATACCGGATAATGTTAATGTGTCGCCGAAGACAGTTTTTTTCCCCCCACATTGGCTCAGGTGTGTCCCATAAATTTGTACATTTCGATCAGCCAAAGACAAATTGACATAGCATGGAACATCGTGACAAAGGAGAAGACTCGATCATCAAAAAGGCACATTTAGTTTGCACAGGAGCAGATGTAGAAAGCTTGCCAAGACTAGAGACAGTGTTGACATTTGGTTTTACAGCCTCTCTGAAGCGTACTGTGACACAATAATACGACTTCTTCCCATTTGTTTAATATTGCGATTACATCTCTCTCTCTCTCTCCTGCGACCCCCCCCTTTTTTTTGTTGCATTTACATAGGCCCAGAAGTGCTCCAAGATACTGAAATTATCTTTGTATTGAAATACTGGAAAGCTGGTGCCCTCAGACGTTTCCCTCCAACTTCCTATTCTCTTGGAAGAGATGTGCAGACACTGTTAAAGGCCTTGATATGATTTGCTCCAAGGGAACGCTCTCTCTTCCCTTGCTTGCATATTACGTTAAGAAGCAAACAAGTACTTGCCAGGCAGTTCTGGGTACTGCTGGGCTGCATTTGATTGCTATTATTATTTCATGTTGGGTCTTTCTCTGTGTTCTCCGAGATCATTGAAGGTTGCTTTGTGAAGGTCGCTGTAATTAGATGTTCTGGGACTCCGTCAACTCGCTGAATTCAGATTGAAGTAATCTGTACTTTAGCCTCAGTTGTATGTGCCTTGTGAAGGACGGCTAATTTGGCCCACGAGAATGAGGAAATCGCACACTTTTTGTCAGCTGTCACTTTCCCAAATCAGCCCATACACGGGATCTCTTATTCTCCCGGTATGTTTTTAATGTATAGTCTGGAAGTGACACAAGTGCAGAGAATGCTTTTGATGATGTTTGTGTGAATATACGTATATATATATATATATATATATATATATATAGACAGTACAAGGCTGTTTCATATTGCTTATGGCATGAAACAGGCTTGTACTGTCTCATAAAGAATTTACTTGACTCACTGGATTATTTTGCTCCTTATTTGTTGAGCACTTTCCCTACCATTGAGTGCTTCTTTTAACAAAGTAAATATATATATATGAAGTATCTAGGGGTCTTGTTCACGAGTGAGGGTAGGATGGAGCGGGAGATTGACAGGCGGATTGGTGCAGTAATGCGGACGTTGTACCGGACCGTTGTGGTGAAGAGGGAGCTGAGCCGGAAGGCAAAGCTCTCAATTTACCAGTCAAGTCTTTGTTCCAACCCTCACCTATGGTCATGAGCTTTGGGTAGTGACCGAAAGGATGAGTTCGCGGATACAAGCGGCTGAAATGAGTTTCCTTGGTAGGGTGTCTGGGCTCAGCCTTAGAGATAGGGTGAGGAGCTCGGACGTCCGGAGGGAGCTCGGAGTAGAGCCGCTGCTCCTTCGCATCAAAAGGAGCCAGTTGAGGCGGTTCGGGCATCTGATTAGGATGCCTCCTGGGCGCCTTCCTTTGGAGGTTTACCGGGCATGGCCAACTGGGAGGAGACCCCGGAGTAGACCCAGAACTCGCTGGAGGGACTACATGTCCAATCTGGCCTGGGAACGCTTTGGGATCCCCCAGGAGGTGCTGGAGGGCATTGCTGGGGAGAGGGACGTCTGGAGTTCCCTACTTAGCTTGCTGCCACCGCGACCCGACCCCGGAGAAGCGGCTGAAGAGGAGATGAGATGAGATATATATCATTTTTTCCCCCCCGGAAACTATCAATGGTGTTGATGAAAGTGCTCAACAAATGAGGAGCGGAATATTAAGCAGAATATTAATCTTTATATATAGTGGACCGGCGGCCTGTCCAGGGTGTCTCCCCGCCTGCCGCCCCATGACTGCTGGGATAGGCTCCAGCATCCCAGTGACCCTGAGAGCAGGGTGAGCGGTTAGGATAATGGATGGATGGAAGACAGATTCCCATTTCGTGACAGATTTTTCACTATGTAGTAAATAGGCAAGAATCTCAAATCATGTAAACAAATACCCCCCCGCCCCCTCTTCAGAGTTGGTAAAGCCAAGAGACCTACAGGATTCTAATCCGCGTGTCAAGAAGGCATGTTTAGGCTAATTTATCCGGAAATAAAGTCTGCGTTGACCCGGTAAAAGAGATTGGCAGCTTTCTGAGGTAGCGGCCCCCTATGAAATTACGATACAAACGAGGGGAAAAGACAAACCGTCTGTGGCGAGACTGCATCTGTAAACACGAAAACACTCCTGAGGCAAAGAGGCAGGTGGTAAAAGCCTAACCACAGATTCGCGGATACACAAAATTACATAAAACACAGTATGTAGGAGAGTTCGATCAATTTTTTTTTTTTTTTTGGATGAAAGAGCTACAGTTGTGCTCTATTCTAGGGAGAAGCTTTTTGGAAAGGAGCTTATTTTTAACTTTGGTAAATTGCTGCAAGTTATCATAGTGCCGCGGTGGCTTAGTGGTTAGCACTCTTGTTTTTGCCTCATAAGAAGTGGGCCCTTGGGTTGGCTCTTCCATGCACAGTTTGCATGTTCTCCTTGTGTACATATGGGTAAAATAGGAGACTAAATTGACCGTAGGTGTGAATGGGAGTGCAGGTGGTTGTGTATGCAGACCCCAGGAAAGACTGGCGACCGGGGTACGCAGGGTGTCTCTCCGGGTCCCATCCAGTGCCTGCCGCGGTAGGTTACAGTCTTCAGCGACCCTCGATTGGATGAAGCTGATACGGGGTAATAAGTGAATCTGCGAGCCGTAAAAAGAGATTTCAGAAAAATATATTGAGCGTACTTAAATAACTGGGCAGCGGTAACAAAAACCAAAAAATAAAAAAACCAGAAAGCTCAGACGTAACAGAAAGATCTCTCTCTGACCTTGGGGGGAAAAAGAGGAACGCGTTCTAGATGGAGTCTTTGGGTGGTGATGGGCGTGCGTTCGCCGTACCTGTTTTCTACGTTTTTGTTTGCGAGCGTTTTCTCAGGCGTCCGAAGTAGGATCGGTCAGACGGCGGCGCGTCGTGCGGTCGGTGGAGAAGGTCACCGGCTGCGGACTGCCCACCCTGCAGGATCCCCGATGACTCCGGGTCGCTCTCCATACTGGGAAGTGATACCGGCCAGTCAAAACTACAAACGCCAGGCAAAAAAACAAAAAAATTTGCTTTTCTCCCCCCAAACAATAGTCCTCATCAAGACCCCCCTCCCCCCACCACCCTCCTCCTCCTCTTCTTCTCTCACTCCTTCACAACCCCACTCCAACCCTAGGAACATTAGTACCCTACTCCTGGCGTCAAGCACCTGTTCTGACTAATTCTTAGTCTGTTATTCATTATCCACCTAACACCAGCTGTACGGGCTGTATAATTAGCATTCAAACCTAATTCCTTCTGTGTTTTACTAAATTAGGCTGTAGCGCAGCGCAGAAGCGAACCGTGACTCTTAACCCTTGGCACTCTGACCCCCTTCGCTCGTCAGGAAAAAAAGAAAAAGAAAAAAGGAAGCGAACTTCCGGCTAACCTTAGTGTGTCCTCTCCTATTGTTACTTCAAAAAGTTGCCTATGACAGTTCCAGTTCCTGAAACAAAAAATTAACACGCTAGTCCAGCCTGGGCAATGCATCGAGCAAACAGCACGAGGAGTGAGTTATCACCAAAACAAATAACAGCCAATTTCTAAACAAAGTGCGAAGCCTCCTTATAAATAATTGTATCATCACACATGCTGTGTGTGCACTTCAGCGGAATATGGAAACAGCGGACCGGGGCGCAAACTCACAGCTATTCTTCTTCTCCGTGATGTTGGACTGTACAACTGAAGTTGGACTTGACTCCTCCCCCCTCCTCGTTTTCCTCTTCCTCTTCTTTTGGTTAACGTTACTTTTAGCCGGCAGGCGAATTTACTCGATATGTACATTTTCGCAGGCCGTTCTCATACCCCGGTCGTAGTAAAACGTACGAAAAGTAACGCACTAAGATTCGTATGTAACCCTGGGGGGGTGGAGGGGGGGTGGGTGGAGGGAAGCTGTCCTCGGGGGGGGGGGGGGGGGGAGGTTGGAGTGGATTCGTAGGATTATCCGTGAAAAATTGTGCGTAACTTTTCGTACGATATCACACGAACTGTTTCATGATGAGAATGCGTTGACATTTTCTAATGTCAGATAATGGATGGATGGATGGATGGATGGATGGATGGGTGTTGACATTTTGACATGTGGCCTCCATGTTTTTGCGAGGCGATGACGTTTTTAGAACGACTCCACCCACTCGGCGCTCAAGCCCTTCTATCCCCCTCTTTGGAGCTATGCCCCTCCCCCTTTGGAGCAGCTCCGGCTTGCAGTAATACGTACTTGGGGAAATGCGTGACAGCCACGCCCTAACTACCACACAAAGCACAAAACAACATCTCATGTAAGCCTACATACACATCATGACAGTGCACAGCCAAGCAACCATAAGCGACAGACACTTCAGAACCATGGACAGTGAACATCGATCCTGGCATTTCTGGAACCCACCACCACAAACAAGCAGTATTGTTAATAAAGCTCAGGTTGGACGGTTTGGAGACAAAGCAAGAGAGGCAAGATTGAGATGGTTTGGACATGTGTGGAGGAGAGACGCTGGGTAGATTGGGAGAAGGATGCTGAATATGGCGCTGCCGGGGAAGAGGAGAAGAGGAAGGCCAAAGAGGAGGTTTATGGATGTGGTGAGGGAGGAGATGCAGGTGGCTGGTGTGACAGAGGAAGATGCAGAGGACAGGAAGAGATGGACACGGATGATCCGCTGTGGCGCCACAGCGGACTACATGTTGCGGTAAATGTGCATAACGACCACCGAGTTGGTAAATTTACAGATTGACCGGTAATTCTGCATAATGCCATTTCCCCAAATAAACCTTAACACATACAAAACCAGTGGCAGTGACGGCCAGAATAAAAATCAGTTGGCATAATTTACCAAATTAAGCTTTGGCGTAACAAAGCCCACCCGTTAAGATGGACGATATGACGAGGTCAAATTTACTGTCATTTGAGAGTACTCTCATTGAATTACGACTGCTCGGACCTCTGTAAAATTACAGCCGGACCACCAGTCACAGAGCTGGAAGTGTAGCATTTCCTTCCCGGCAACAGCCGAGGCGGCAAAATCCTGATAGGGCGACAAAGGGAGCGTCTTTCATTTAACCCCTCGCATTCCGACCGCAACTGAATAGGCAGGTTTGAAGGGTTTATTTTCTCAAGAAACATTTTGTTTAGACGTCGATTGTCAAGATTATGAATTCATAAAATAGATTCGAGCCGATGACTTTTTATATAGGGTGCTCTGATGCCCCCCCACCCTCCCCCATGCAGCAGTTCCCAAACTTCTTGCTGTAGAGAGTTTTTTGGGCATCAGGCCATTCAGTACTACTCTAGTTTTGTAGAGCACTTGCCACAACAAAGTATTGTAGCGATTACAGTATTGTAGACATTACAGTATCTAGATTACAGTGTTGTACACATCCCAGTATAGCGTTGTTGCTGTAACCCGGTATCTCGGATGTGATGCTGTTGCTGCGGCAGTGTGAACTGCTGATGGGTATAATGCGTTTGTCAGCCCACCCACCCAATATCCCCACCAGCCATCCCTGCTTATGTGTAAAATCAGTCGTTCCATCTAAACAACGCGCCGAGCCGTGATCCTCGCTGCGTGTGAAAGCTTACTTTACAAGTAAAAACAGTTTCTGATTATTATTTGCGTCTTTGTTCTGATCGGCATCAAATCGCTGGTTGAAAAATTGCCTGAAAGGGATTTGTCATCTTTCATAACATCTAAAAAAAAAAAAATGAGGGTACTTTTAGGCTTGGCTGTGTTGCTGTATCTTCCGCCTCTTCGCTTCACTCATTGAGCTCCCTCGGAGATTATCCTAACAAGTTATCAAAGTCTTCCTCTTGTGCAAAGTCGGCCCGCGGATTTCCACGCCAGAGTTGCTGGCTGCATCCTGATGTACTCGAAGACAAAAACGCACAGCAATATCGTCTGTTCTCGATATTTTATTCCTTGTATTGAATACATTTATTTCTGTAACCCATTTTTCTGGACTTGCCTGTTAAGTTCCTGTTATGAGCCGTCGCCACAGTGTATGCCTTGAGCTCTTATTTTGAAGGCTGAAGAGAGAGAGGAAGCGCCGTACGCAGTGCGGTGGCGGTGGCGTTGACTGTTGAGGAAGAATCCGAATAAAGTGGTCCTCGTGTGAAGGTGGAGCCTCCGTATTTGTTATTTCATAGTTTCATACCGTATAGGCGACGTCTACAAACCCTCGGCTACAACGGTGGCAGCGTTGGGATGCTCGTGCCAACGTCCCTCAAGAGTCAACTCCACCGCCGCCACACTGCGTAGAGCACTTCGGCTCTCTCTTCAGCCTTCGAAATAAGAGCTCGAGGCATCTACTGTGGCGACGGCTTATAACAGCAACTTAAAACCACTAACGGGCAAGTCCAGAAAAATAGGTTACATTTCTAACTTTTATAATGGGGATAAATTTACATTTATAGAGTTTACGTGCATTTTAGGCGGCGGTGGCTCGGGGGTAGAGCGGGTCGTCTGGTAACCGGAGGGTCGCTGGTTCGATGCTCGGCTCCTCCGTGCAGAAATGTCGAGGTGTCCTTGAGCAAGACACCTGCTGCCCCTGATGAGCTGGTTCTTACCTTGCACGGCGGACACTGTTATCATTATATGAGTGTGTGTGTGTGTGTATGTGTGTGTGGGTGAATGTGAGTCATTAATTGATTGAAAAGCGCTGTGATCGGCTGCCGCGGCTAGAAAAGCGCTACATAAATGCAATCCATTTATATCTTCTCCAAGGCCCCTGAGCAGCTCTGCCGGTCCGCTGCTCTGCTGGAGTAATATAATGGCGATAAGAAATAGGAGATAATGTACCGTCCCACTCGAGCATTTCCTTTTTTTCAGGAGTAATGACAGGGTTTGTGGGAGATGTGTAGTGACTCGGTAGTAATTTCCCAGAAGGCCAGTGGTCCTCTCTATTAGCAGTAATACTGGTACACCTCACAACTTTGGAAACAGTCTGTTCCCTAACTTTTTTTCCCTTTCTTTTCCTGTCCCAGTGTCTGAATAGATGGCCAACTTGCAGTGGAATTAAGCGTCCTTTATTTTTGGCCGTTGCTCCGGACTAGTTTTTGCAGAGGTCCATCTGGACAGGGGGGCTTTGGAAATAAAATGTGCTCTGCATTGCAACTCTCAAATGTTTCTTTTTGCCTAACAGACTTTGTCAGGGTGTGCGGCAGCACACTGCTTTCCTTTCTGATGTGGTCTAATATAAGAACTTCCCTCTCCCATTGTTGCTGCTATAATGGCTTTCTCTCCCCAGGACCAAAATAGAGCGCTGTAGCTAAGTTCCTCCTACTTTGGCAGGTTTTAGGTTAAACCGCAGATTTAAAGCCGGTGCATCTGGAGTCAGAATGGAAGTCCTCTTAAAAGGTGAAGGGTAAATAGAGACCGTTTCACTAGAGAGGGAAAGAGCACATCACATTTATGCAAACAAGAGGTCCTAAATACTAAGAATTTCAACGTCATTTGTATTGTTTTCACAGCAGTGTTTATTTCCAGGTTATTTAAAGTGCACACCTCCGTCAGTCAACAAGCTCCACGCAGCGTTTGAGTCATGTGGTTGTGCAGCAGCAGTGTGAGGACTGTTTCCAGGAATGACTCGAAACTGAGGGAAAATGACCTTTTAATGGCATTGATGAAAAAAAAAACGACTTTTCATGATTGTGTCATCTTCAATCAATGACACAGATAGCCAGGCATGGGCAAAAACACATTTGAATGTATTTTGATACTAAATGCAAAAACCTCACATGCAAAAGTATTTCAATAAACTACCAAGTACTGCTATCAGAATCCATCAAAATGAATGACAGTATTTTGACATCTAGCATCAGATTTAAAAATGTATATATAAATGTACATATACAGTGTGCATGGATAAACATATTAAGTATCCATCCCTCCATCCGTCTGTTTGTACATCTGTCGTCCGTTCATCCATCCATCCACCCACCCATTCATTTTCTTCCCGCTTGTTCGACTGGAGTCATAGTGACTCTAACATCACCCTGGCAACAGGGCATAGAAAGCATTAAATCAAATATAATCTACGTAATTTCCTAAATACAATACACACAATGGGTTCAGGTCAATGGAATTTAAGAATATATTTCTTATCAAGAAATGACACCATATTTCATATTTGTGTTATTATTTTTACTATTTCTTGAAAAATTTCCATCAACCGCTAACAAGTAATCTCTCAGAAAAAAAACAACAACTCATAAATAAATTTAAATAACCGAGCACTTCAAATCAAAGTGTGCTAGATTTACAAAAAAAAAAAGACATTATCTTGTTGGAAAGTCACCCAGAAATATGTGTGACTAAAATCAGACAGTAATGGTCAAGTCTGTTTTTTTTTTTTTTTTACAATTTCTTTGTGTAGTCCTAAATCACAGTTATCATATTATAGGGCTTTAAATTCACATCACACCCACCTTACAAAAGCGGGTACCTACGGTAAACGACCCTCGACTCGGATAAGTAAAAAGTCCACAGAAGACGTGTGCAGGCAAGGAAACCCCAGAAAGAGCATCAGAGACGGCGTCCCTTTTTCGGGATGGATAGGGATGCAGGAGGTGCTGAGAGGGCAGGGTGGACAATGTGGCGACAGATTTACAGATGCGAGATGCAAGATGCAAGAATCGGTCCGTTTCAAAAGCAACACATTCAGATAGAAGAATCTTTTGTTCCTCGAAACTCCCTCCTCAATTCTGCCCCAGCTCAGCCCCAAACTAGGGGTGGGTGGGCGATATGGCAAAAAATATATCACGATTTTTTTCCCAGGAAGGATCACAATCCACAATTTTATCATGATTCTTTTTCATGTTGGTTTTTAAGACTACTTTGCAAGATACTGAACAGTACAACCAAACTAATGTCCTTATTGGGAAAAAAAAACCCATACAAGGTAACAAAACCTAAAAGAAAACGGAATAACGGACTATTTAGGCCAAAGTACCTTTTTCAGCAGATTTTAATCAAGTGTGCAGTTCTGTGAAGTGTGAACATTCAGCAAGAATTTTGACATGATTTAGACTTGTATTCAAGTACAATCAGAGGCTTTTGCATAACTCCCAAAATGAATATTGGTTTCACAAAGTAAACATCCTGAACCTCCTCCCTCACTCCGAATTTCCTTCTCCCTCTGTCTTTACTCCTCCTACTGCTTCCAGCACTGAGACCCTCATTTTGTATGCCCCCCCCAAACAGAAAGTTTACAAACCGCCCCTCTTCCAGTTCCACAATTCGTTCCCTTAAACCAGTTCCCTCGCCTTCCTTCAGTCCATCACTCCCGTCATCACCTGTTTAGCCAACACTTAAAACTTGTCGCTCTTTTCTGGTGTCTTTCCATCCAGGTTTCAGCCAGTTTGAGTCAAAATGGTGCCAAAGGAAAAAAAAAACTTCACTTGACCCTACTTTGGTCCATAACTATCGGATGGTCTCCTTGCTCCCATTCTTAGCCAAAACTCAAACAACTAGCATACAATCATCTCTCCTCCCTTTTCTCCAAGAATAAATGACTTAATCTAAATCAGTCTGAGTTAAGGAGTGGTCACTCCATTGAAAGTTCTCTTCTCTTTTTTTTTTTTTTGGACTTTTCCCTCCTTTTTTCTCCCCAATTGTATCCGGCCAATTAGGAGGGAGTTTCGAGGAACAAAAGATTCTTCTATCTGAATGTGTTGCTTTTGAAACGGACTGATTCTTGCATCTTGCATCTGTAAATCTGTCGCCACATTGTCCACCCTGCCCACTCTTCCGAGCCATCCTGGTCGCTGCTCCACCCTCTCTGCCGATCCGGGGAGGGCTGCAGACTACCACATACCTCCTCCCATACATGTGGAGTCGCCAGCTGCTTCTTTTCACCTGACAGTGGGGAGTTTCGCCAGGGGGACGTAGCACGTGGGAGGAACACGCTATTCCTCCCAGTTCCAGGCGCCTCGACCGACAACAGGAGGTGCTAGTGCAGCGACCAGAGTCCAGAACACATACCCACATCCGGCTTCTCACCCACAGACACGGCCAATTGTGTCTGTAGGGATGCCCGACCAAGCCGGAGGTAACACAGGGATTCGAACCGGCGATCCTGGTGTTGGTAGGCAACGGAATAGACCGCTACGCTACCCAGACGCCTCAAACCATCAGCACACATCCTCCCTTCACCTCTCCACTTCATTTGACCCAGTGAATCATCAGGTTGTACTGTCTACACTGATGGACTTGGGCATTGCACGGCACTAACGTGGATCCATTTGCACCTGACAGGGAAGTCATACCAAGTATCATGGAGGGGTCAGGTGAGGGTCCCCCAGCAGGTCACAACTGGCGTGCCTTGAGACTCGGTGCTTGGGCTCGTTTCTTTTTACACAGCATACCACCTCACTTGGCCCGGTCATCTCGGCACATGGCTTCCCTTGCCATTGCTATGCCAATGACACCTTACTATACCTTTCTTTTCTGTCAGAGGACACTGAAATATCTGCTCATGTTGCTGCTCTCCTACTTGACATATCCGCGCCTCCGGCTTAACTTGTCAAAAACTGAGTTGCTGAACATCCCTTGCCAAACCTCACTCCCTGGAGACTTATTGATCAGGCTCATTGTGTCAACTATTATGCCCTCCAAATCTACAAGGAGCCTCAGGGTTATGATCGACCACCAGTTCTCATTTTCTGACCACATTGCAGCTGTCTACTTTTCCTGCTACTTTGCTCTATACCAGTGGTTCTCAACCTTTTTGGGGGTCCTGGACCCCCTGCGTATTTTTGATCTACCCTGAGGACCCCTCCACCTGATCTTGGGGGAGGGGGTTGCAATTTGATAGAAACAGTAGAAACTGCATTTTAAATTGCATTATAGCATTTATGCACTTTTTGGGGCAAAAATAAGAGCTTTCAGTTGTAACTTAGATATAGTTAACAAAACAGAATTCTTATGCAGTAACTTTCAGATATATGTAACAAAACAGAATATGTATTCAGTAACTTTCAGATATATGTAACAAAACAGAATATGTATTCAGTAACTTTCAGATATATGTAACAAAACAGAATATGTATTCAGTAACTTTCAGATATATGTAACAAAACAGAATATGTATTCAGTAACTTTCAGATATATGTAACAAAACAGAATATGTATTCAGTAACTTTCAGATATATGTAACAACACAGAATATGTATTCAGTAACTTTCAGATATATGTAACAAAACAGAATATGTATTCAGTAACTTTCAGATATATGTAACAACAAAATGTTTATGCAGTAACTTTTAACAATGAAAACGGGAGCGAGATCTCTTATTAAAATACAATAAATTACACTTGTGAAACAGATGTAATTAGAGAAAAAAGTCCTGTTACCCTTTATAGTTTAGGTAGATAAAGGTCTCAGTCACATTTGAGTAAAATAATCCTATTTCTATAAATGTCATAGGATCTTTTTTTTAAAGATATTTTATTTTCACGGACCCCTTGCAATTACACCACGGACCACTAGGGGTCCGCGGACCCCCGGTTGAGAAACACTGCTCTATACAACATCCGAAAGAGCTGACTATACCTATGAGAGCATGCCACACAGTTCATGTTCCAGACACTGGTCATCTTACAGTGAGACTATTAAAATGCAAATTTTGCTGGTCTTTCAGATTGTGTTATCAAACTGGTGCAAAAAAAAAAAATCCAGAATGGTGGTGTGTCGTTCATTTTCAACCTGCCCATGACGCACACATGATCTCACTCTTTTCTACCTTTGTCTAGCCTCTGGAAGGCTACTGTCTACGTCTGCTTGAAAAGGGCCAAGCTCTAAATTTAGACTTTTCTCTCGCTAGAATGGCGGATGAATTCCTGGGTTCCAAGAGAGTTCCTGCTCAGGCCTACTTTAATCCATAAACATGACTGTTGCATTGATTTGCAGCATTATTCGGCATAGTTGTGATTTGAATCCCGTATTTGCTCCACTGCTGGTGATCTACCAACTATTGCACACTTGTGCCATCT
Organism: Lampris incognitus; assembly: GCF_029633865.1. Classification (NCBI taxonomy): domain Eukaryota; kingdom Metazoa; phylum Chordata; class Actinopteri; order Lampriformes; family Lampridae; genus Lampris; species Lampris incognitus. The sequence continues at coordinate 144,500,422 of NC_079211.1, forward strand.
GCTTTTGACATTACATGTATTCTTGGCTATGATACGACCGTTATATCGATTTGAATCTACTTTTACTCACATGGCTAGTGGCGATGTACCTGTTGTACACTTATACGAGTTGTGCTTGACACGACATGCACTTTTGGCTATGATGTGATACCTGTACGTTTACACACAAGCATCTGCTAATTGATGACTCTTGTAAGTTGCTTTTTGTAAAAGCCTCTAAAAGGCAAATGAGAAAATGTAAATGCAAGATAAGCAGTCCATGATGACACTTAATGACCATGCGTGTGATTGCAAAATCAGCCGGGTTTCCAATTTAAAAAGTCCAGATTCAGAATCAGTCCTTGAACTCACTGACATCTTTAGGTTAATCACCATTCCACAAGCTGGCCCGTATAGGTCTTTTTGACTAGAGCTGAAATAGGAAATAGACACAGCCCACTTGTCGTTATAATTCTGTGTGGTAAAACATTTTACTATGAGCATGAGACATGAGTCCCCGTGTTACCTCCGGCTTGGTGGGGCGTCCCTACGGACACAATTGGCTGTGTCTGCGGGTGGGAAGCCGGATGTGGGTATGTGTCCTGGTCACTGTACTTGCACTTCCTCTGGTCGGTGGGAACACCTGTTTGGGGCGGGGGGATGGGGGGAATAGCGGGATCCTCCCACACGCTACGTCCCCCTGGTGAAACTCCTCACTGTCAGGTGAAAAGAAGCGGCTGGCGCCTCCACATGTATCGGAGGAGGCATTTGGTAGTCTGCAGCCCTCCCCGGCTCAGCAGAGGGGGTGGAGCAACGACCGGGATGGCTCGGAAGAATGGGGTAATTGGCCGGATACGATTGAGGAGGAAAAAGGGGGGGGGGGTGAATAATAAAAAAAAAAGATTAGCCTAGTATTCATTTTCACATTATAGGACATAAAAGTGAATTTTCATATCACAATCGCTTCTCCTGCTTCATTATTTCCTTCCTCCTTGCCCAGGAACAAAACAATGGGAGGCGGGGGAATTATTCATATAGGCTTGATACTGTTGACCAATTTCTATTCTATTTTATTTAAATTCTTTTTCACTTGACAACTGATGTTTGGGGATGAGTTTGGTTATTTGTTTTTGCAAGACCGTCTGATACAAATTATAGGTTAAAAATATTCCATCCATCCATTATCCAAACTGCTTATCCTGCTCTCAGTGTCGCGGGGACGCCGGAGCCTATCGCAGCAGTCACTGGGCTGCAGGTGGGGAGACACCCTGGACAGGCCGCCAGGCCGTCACAGTCCACCGAGGGACAATTTAGTATGGTTGATTCACCTGACCTACATGTCTTTGGACTGTGGGAGGAAACCGGGCCACCCGGAGGAAACCCACGCAGACACGGGGAGAACATGCAAACTCCACACAGAGGACGATCCGGGACGACCCCCAAGGTTGGACTACCCTGGGACTCGAACCCAGGACCTTCCTGCTGTGAGGCGACCACCTAACCACTGCGCCACCCTGCCACTAGGTTACAAATGTATATTTCAAATATAGCTGCAAGCAGCAATGAGGAGGCTAAGCAGTGCAGCAGGGCAGGGTATCCATGGCAACTTGATCTGCTCATGTTTAAGGCGGGGCGGTAAGCAACGATAGCAAAACAAAAAAACTGCCGCGCCCCCTAGTGACCAACCAGACATTGTGGTGGTCAACAAGGAACAAGAAGACAGAAGTACTGATCGATGTTGTCATCTCTCGGGATTGCTCCATCAGGATGAAAGAACATGAGAAGCTAGAGAAATACCCAGGCCTGAAGGAAGAACTAGATGAGATGTGGAAGGTGAAATCCACAGTAGTCCCAGTCATAATAGGAGCACTAGGGGCTGTGACCCCTAAACTGGGAGAGTGGCTCCAGCAGATCCCAGGAACATTTGAGGTCTCTGTCCAGAAGAGTACAGTCCTAGAAACAGCTAAGATACTGTGCAGAATCCTCAAACTCGGGCAGAGGGCTCAAGCTCGAGGAAGACACACCACCCAAAAAAAGGGCGAGAGGGAGTGTGAGGGAGTATGTGCATGCATATATATATGCATATATATATATATATATATATATATATATAGACACACACACACTGATCAGCCAATACATTAAAACCACCTGCCTAGTATTGTGTAGATCCCCGTTGTGCCGCCAAAACAGCTCTGACCCTTCAAGGCATGGACTCCACAACAAGACATCTGAACGTGGTAGCAGCAGATCCTTTAAATTCTGTACGTTGTGAGGTGGGGCCTCCATGGATCGGACTTGTTTTTCCAGCACATCCCACAGATGCTCGATTGGATTGAGATCCGGAGAATTTGGAGGCCGAGGTGTCAAAGTAACATCCGCATGAATGCGAGGACCCAAGGTTTCCCAGAAGAACATTACCCAAAGTATCCCACTGCCTCCACTGACTTGCCTTCTTCCCATAGTGCATCCTGGTGCCATGTCTTCCCCAGATAAATGACACACTCATACCCGGCCATCCACGTGATGTAAAAGAAAACACAATTCATCAGACCAGGCCACCTTCCTCCATCGCTTTATGGTCCAGTTCTGGCACTCATGTGCCCATTGTATATTTGCTTTCATCGGTGGACAGGGGTCATCCTGAGCACTCTGACCGTTCTGCGGCTACGCAGGCCCACACACAGCCAGCTGCGATGCACTGTGTGTTCTGACACCTGTCCGTCATAGCCAGCATCAACCTAGCTACAGTACCGCTTCTGTGGGATCGCACCATACGGGCTAGCCTTTGCTTCCCACACACATCAATGAGCCGTGGCCGCCCATGACCCGGTCGCCGGTTCACCGGTTGTCTTTCCTTGGACCAGTTTTTGTCGGTACTGACCACTGCAAACCAGGAATACCCCACAAGACCTGCCGGGTTTTGGAGATGCTCTGACCCAGTTGTCTAGCCAACATAATCTGGCCCTTGTCAAAGTCGTTCAGATCCTTACGATTGCCCATTGTTCCTGCTTCCAGCACATCAACTTCAAGAACGGACTTTTCACTTGCTGCCTAATATATCCCACCCCTTGACAGGCGATGTTGTAATGAAATAATCAATGTTATTCACTTACTTGTCAGTGGTTTTAATGTTCTGGCTGACCGGTGGGTGTGTATGTGTATTGTTTTTTTTCTCCGATGATGAGCTCAATGAGTCTCAGTGGGCACATTTTCCCCCTTTATTAAATAGTGATAGTCGAGAGAGACAGGAAAGGCAGGGGAGAGAGAGGGGATGACATGCAGCAAAGGGCCCTGCCAGATTCGAACCCAGGCCGCTGTGCTAAGTTCTCGGCCTTAGGTGGTATTCGCTCTAGCAAGTGAGCAACCGGGGCGCCCCGAGCTCAATGAGTCTTAACATATCCAGTGGCGTAGCTCTTGGGTGGGAGGATCTGTCAAATTAAGCTTTAAATATTATTCTAATTTCATTGTAATGTTATTATTTATGTATTTAATTATTAGTAATGATTAGTAGCGTTGCATTACTCCTCCACATGGACAAAAAAAAGTTTGAATTCCTGTATAAACTTTTTTTTTTTTCAGGTCACCCACAGGAAATGACTCGGCCTTGTGGATTGAGCTATATATAGCTCATATACATAGATATAGCTAATGCTAAGCTATCACTGTGGTGTCAGTAACATAGTGTGTAGGGATACTATAGCCTAGCCAGTGCATTTTCTATGGGCATGTACCTTCCACATAAATGCCCATATCTCAATAACTATAATTCGCACACCTTAGATTTTTACATCCTGCGTGTCACAAGAAGTTTGGGAACATTTTGACGTGCCACGTGTCTGAATAGAGTGAGAATTGGGGGCGTTACGGCGATTTACAAATGGCAAAAATTTGGAAGATTTAGTGTGGCATTTAGTGCGCCAGTGGTGCACTGGTTAGTGTGGTCGCCTCACAGCAAGAAGGTTCTGGGTTCGAGCCCCGGGGTAGTCCAGCCTTGAAGGTCGTCCTCTGTGTGGAGTTTGCATGTTCTCCCCGTGTCTGCGTGAGTTTCCCCCAGGTGCTCCGGTGTCCTTCCACAGTCCAAAGACATGTAGGTCAGGTGAATCGGCCATACTAAATTGCCCCAAGGTATGAATATGTGTGTGTGTGTGTGTGTGTGTGTGTGTGTGTGTGTGTGTGTGTGTGTGTGTGTGTGTGTGTGTGTGGGCCCTGTGATGGTCTGGCGGCCTTTCCAGTGTGTCTCCCCACCTGCCTCCCAATAACTGCTGGGATAGGCTCCAGCATCCCCGTGACCCTGAGAGCAGGATAAGCCATTCGGATAATGGATGGATGGATGGATTTAATGTGCCATATATGGTCATGCTATGTTAGTCTATGGGACATGCACCCTCCGAACATCTCAAAAATGATAGATTTTAGGTTTGATATTTTTTCGTCGCGAGTGACTCGGCAACTTTTCCCACGTTTTGATGTATTTTTGTGTACGCGTGTGCAAAATGTCGTGAGCAGCAGCCCAGATCTCTCCTCCGCATTTTAAATTCCCCAAGGAAATGTCTTTGGCGAAATAACGGTACTGAAACTGGACTGGAAGCGATTTCGATTAGCTGTAATGGTCAAATGGTTTGAAAATCAAAAATCCATATGATAACTTTCACGAGGCTTGGTCTGAAGATAACCTGTTGCAAATTTGGTGAAAATTGGACACAACGTCGGGTGGCACAGTGGCGCAGTGGTTAGCGCGGTTGCCTCACAGCAGGAAGGTCCTGGGTTCGAGCCCCGGTGTAGTCTAACCTTGGGGGTCGTCCCGGGTCGTCCTCTATGTGGAGTTTGCATGTTCTCCCCGTGTCTGCGTGGGTTTCCTCCGGGGGCTCTGGTTTCCTCCCACAGTCCAAAGACATGTAGGTCAGGTGAAGCGGCCATACTAAACTGTCCCTAGGTGTGAATGTGTGTATGTGTTGGCCCTGTGATGGCCTGGCGGCCTGTCCAGGGTGTCTCCCCACCTGCCGCCCAATGACTGCAGGGAGAGCCGCCAGCATCCCTGCGACCCTGACAGCAGGATAAGCTGTTTGGATAATGGATGGATGGACACAACGTGTAGCTTGCGGAAATTTTTTGAACTTTTCCACAAAATCCAGTATAGCGTAAAATCCAATTGACTGGGTGCGTTGGACTCGGCTTTATCCAAGGAATCCAATGGTACCTCGTTTTTGAAAATTGGGCATACGGTTCAAAAGTTATCTGCATAAACGTACCTCCAACTTTGACCTGTTGGTGGCGCTAGAGCACTCAAGGCACAGACATGAAACTTGTTGAAAAGAATCATGGGACTGTCCCCAGTAGGTGTGCCATATTTCACCACTTTTTACAGTACGCTTCTACGAGCTGCCATAAACACCATAGCCAGAGGAAGAAGAAGGAAACAGATGAGGAAGGATAATAATAATAAGAAAAGGTAGAAACGTTTAGTGTGCCTACGCCGCTTCACTGCTTGGCCCCCAAATACTAATTTCAAACACGTTTCTAGTGCCCATCCCCACATATAACCTACGCATTAAACCGGTGGTGCGAAGAAAGTCACAATGAAGTCAGAATTCTTTGCTTTTACACTCGAGGCGTTTAAAATGAGCTTGTGTTGAAAGCAACACTACCACATCCCAGAATTCTCAAATCACCGCTGTTGTAAGCAACCTCCAGTGAAGGATTCGGCAGTCAGAGCTCGAGTGCCTTCACAACTGAGGAAAGAAATATTCTTGTGTCTTGAAAACAGTCATTTATGGTAAGTAGAAAAGTGCTGTGTAAAACACAACTTTCGAGGAGTGCAGGGCAGGATATTATCTCTACGAGGCCAAGGCCTTTCGGTAGCGAGATGACTCCAACTGAGCTTTCTTCAGACAAAAGCTCAACTGGAGTCATCTGGAATTTCACACAGTTTTAGAGACGTCATGAAGACCAAGAGATGCAAACAAACAATCAAAACCGTAGGGCATAGGGACCATGCCCCATGCTGGTTAAAATAAATTAGCCAGAAGCAGTGGCACTAAAACCGGCCTATGCCCTCGATAAGTACCCATCACCGCGGGAATGCTATGTCGTGATGCTTATACCAAGCAGGGATGCTCATTGTGTGAGCTGCGTGGTCACTTGGATCAGAGCAGTCAAACGTTGTCATGTCAGATGGTCATTTTCCTTTTAACTGCAACATGCATTTAAGTGTCTACTGTGCTGCAGTCAATCGAATGTACAGTGCATTAGAACCTGAAATTAGATTTATCGAAAGAAAGGAAAAAAAACCTACGCTAATTTAAACAGGCCTGCACTGCTGAGGCTTATTGTGCTGTGCCCGCCTTTGTAGGAATCCAGCCCTGTCAGGAGAGCTCAAAGCAGAATTTATCATCCTATATGTGGGTGACCTTGGGGGAGGTTTACCAATACGTTTGGGGAGGGAACTGGGCTGACTAAGAGCATGAAAGGAGTACAGGGACTTGGTGCTGCACAATCTTTTCTTCATCAGCTTTGGCGTGCAGCGCTTGCTGTGCATAAAAGGGATTTTAGGGGGAAATCCCACCATAAAGACCGGAGAAATTGATTCAATTAAGTTACCCGTCTTTCTGGCGCAGTATTATCCCATTGTTCCCCATAGTGCTCCCAGAGCTTCCATTTTTAGCGTTTCCAAACCCAAGATGAGAGCAACTGATCACATGACTTGGCCTCTCTGATTTGATATACTTGGACTTAATTGCTTGATGACAGTTTGATTCAACGGGTGCTTGAAATTTTATTATCCCTGCCAGGATTGAGGAGATATTGTGCTTGGGTGTGTGTGTGTGTCTGTGTCGGGGGGTTATGTGTGGGTCTGTGTGTGTGTGTGTACCTGTCTGCGGCTAATCTCGCAAGCTACTGGACCCATCAGCTGAATTTTTTGTGTGCACAGTTATGACTGTATGATCAAGGACTCGCTAGCTCAGTCGTCCAGCGCTACTCTCTCCGTCTGCCCGATCTGAGTCAACCGTAGATGTGTCGCGCATGCACACGGTTGATTTACAGTGTCAGAACATTACGTGTTCGGGTATGAGTCTTGAAAGTAGTCGAGAAGTCGATCGTATTTCACAAGCCAGCAAATCCTTCGCGGCCGATCTCAGCACAGGAGAACTGGAGGAACACCACCGGATGCACTGGCGTAAATATAGGCGGTGCAGTGGCGCCAGGGCCCGTCGTTAGGGGGGGGCCCGTCAATATTTCTGCATGCATTGTCCTAGTCCAATGTTACGTGTCTGTTTTGAGCATGTGACGATAGCTTGTTTAGCACGCGTAATATCATTTCCCTATCTAGCCTACCTAAGTAACGTTAGAAAAACAAAATCAAGCAAGCAAGCATGAGTTACACACATAAAAGTGGCTGTAAAAAGAGGAAGGAGAGCAAGGAAAGAACAACAAAACTCCAGAAATGGGATGGATTTTTCTTAAAGAGCAGTGTAATTGATGGCGATGGGCGAGAAGAAAATTTGGCACAGACCCAGACTGGAGTGTTACCGCCGGCGGCGGCGGAGAAACCTCGGAGGTAGGGTAGCAAGCTAACTCTAGTAGCCTCGGGTTTCCGTGTTACCGTAGTCTAATGTGGTTGCTAAATTGTCTGCTACTTTGATATTTCTATTTTATTTGTTATATTTTATGCTGCGAAGCACTTTGTGATTGTATATCTGTGAAAGGTGCTATACAAATAAATGACTGAAATTACTTACTAAACCCACCTATGGTGGTGGTGGTGTGTGTGTGTGTGAGCGAGCGAGTGAGAGAGAGATGGGGGGTGGGGGGGGTCTACGAGGGTTGCTTGCACCAGGGCCCATAATAAATATGTTACGCCAGTGGCTGGATGAACCAAAAATGATTCCCGTTTATCCACCTCGCCGCCACGCGGAAGCGCCATAGTCTCCGATGTTAAAACTCCGCTATAAAAACACCATTTCAAGGGTAGGGTTAATCAGTCACAGCTGGAAATCGTCCCAGTAGCTACGATAAAACATGTCCCATGGCTGAGCTATGTTTTCCTGCCCTTGTTTTATGAATGAAAGTCAATCAGCGGAGCAGCCATTCACCCCGATCCATTTTATATCATGAAAACCATGATGGTTAAACACATTTGACGTCTTTTCGTAAGGGCTTTGAAATTGTGATAGCCTGACCGCCGTCATTTCATGTCAGACTTGGTCGCTCTCGTGCGAGGGTCCACCTAGGGGGCTGCACATCCACAGACTGACAGGCCAAACATTTTCATCAGGGAGATTTTTTTTAGCTCGAGCGCTGCACATTAAATAGGGGTGGGGGAAAAAATGTCGATACTGGAATATATCATGACATTTGTGTGATGTGTTATCGAGACACTGGCGACAAATATCGATATTTTTGTTAAAACGTTTTTTTCTGCGATAATTTTTACTCCGACTTTATTGATGACCGTCAAACTCAAACAACAGAATTTAAAGAACAAAAAGAGGAAACTAATTGCCAGGGGATCTTATTGTACATTGGAATGATGGCACATGTGGACAAGTTGCAGTGTGTGTGTGTTAAATAGGCTCTAAACTAAGACTCTATGCAATTTGTTGGCCATTATTTCATCTCAGTTGTCAAATTCTGTGAAACTGACACCACAGTGCATTGAGTAAATACGTAATGCCGGCGTCTTTGCCTTTTCCGGGGTATTTTTCTTCTTCGGTTACGCAGATACCGTGATGCATCGTAGACGATTGCCTTGCGATGTATCGAGTATGGCAGAATCGCTGCATCGTTATACCATCATTATTGTGGGCAGCGTGCCGTGATAGTGTCGTATCGTGAGTTACTCTTTGATTCCCACCCCTGATATTAAAAACTTTTCCCCCCCATATTTCCCATTCCGTCGACTTGGGCACTGCGCGACTCCTATAATGGCAGGGAAAAACCACCGGTTTCCTGTCCGTGTGTGCGTGTATCTGTCTGCTGCTATTCTTGCACAGTACTACTGGGCCAGTCAGCCTAATGATTTTTGTGCGCTGTTATGACTGTATAATCAAGGACCTCGCATGATTGCGGTGATTCGAAACCTTTGGAAAACCTGTTTTACGCCATAATTGAGAGATAATTCCTCAGCTGGTTTTTTTTTTTTTTTTTGCCTAAGTCCGAGCATCAGAGAAGGGAGATATGCAGGCAGTGCCTCCGTTCTTTCCCGGTAGGTGAAAAAAGGTGGTTTTGTCACCAAGTCCGAGCACCGGAGAAGGGGAGATACGCCCGGCGGCAATCTGCACTCTGCTGAGTGCACTCTTCCAGTTTTGAGTTATTTTGAACTTTGGTGGAAAATGGATCATGTCAAAGCTAAATTCATTTGCATCGTTATTATCAGCCGCTGCGCTTTATTCTTTACGCCCGGCAGAGCTTTTCTGCAAGGGTGAGTCTCGCAGAGAAAGAGAAATGAGTATTCCCTCGGTTTTGTTTGTTTGTTTTTCCTCGTGCATTAATATGAATACCATGTTGTGAAAGGTTATTATGCAAAACAGCGCACTGAACCGCATTCAGTTGGTCATCGATTTAGCGTTGTTTCATTTTTGAGGTTTCATTTCCCGTGCATTTTTTCCCGTGTTTTGTTTTGCAAACCTTTTATGTTGACCGGTGCTGCGCAAGAAGTTGTATTTCAAATGTCCTTTGTGGGTAAAGGAAAGAATATTGGCAAGAGTAGAGGTGATGATGGCATGTGAGTTTAAATACTTGGGGTCAGCTGTCCAAAGTAATGGGGAGTGCAGGAGAGAGGTGGAGAAGAGAGTGCAGGCGGGGTGGAGTGGGTGGAGACGAGTGTCAGGAGTGATTTGTGACAGAAGGGTACCAGCAAGAGTTAAAGGGAAGGTTTACAAGATGGTAGTGAGACCAGCTATGTTGTATGGTTTGGAGACAGTGGCGCTGACAAAAAGACAGGAGGCGGAGCTGGAGGTGGCAGAGTTGAAGATGATAAGATTTTCATTGGGAGTGATGAAGAAGGACAGGATTAGGAAGGATTATATTAGAGGGACAGCTCAGGTTGGACGGTTTGGAGACAAAGCAAGAGAGACCAGATTGAGATGGTTTGGACATGTGTGGAGGAGAGATGCTGGGTATACTGGGAGAAGGATGCTGAATATGGAGCTGCCAGGGAAGAGGAAAAGAGGAAGGCCAAAGAGGAGGTTTATGGATGTGGTGAGGGAGGACATGCAGGTGGCTGGTGTGACAGAGGAAGATACAGAGGACAGGAAGAGATGGAAATGGATGATCCGCTGTAGCGCCCCCTAACGGGAGCAGCTGTAAGTAGTAGTAGTAGTGGGTAAAGGAAAGAATATTCTGTACTCAGTGTCAGAACCACACAACAGTTGGCTATATAACTGTCCCTTGTAATATTTGCTGAAATCTTTTTCACATTTTGCTCACTTGGTTCTTTCTTATCTGTAGGTGGCCAGCGGGTTCTCGCTGGGTTTGTGTTCACTTGCTCCTGTGGCCCTCAAGGAGCTTTTTTTTCTAAATGTTAAATGTCTTTCTGAGCTCACAAAGAAGGCATCTCACTCTGGCTTGGGAAAGCCTCTGTATTTAGCCTGATTTACTACGTCGTCCGTCAATATAAAGGCCAGTGTGAGGGGAAGGGATTCAGGAGCCCAGTTTATGTTTTAGTAAAGTCCGGAGGGGTAAAGGGAATACTGATTGACACACAAACATGCGCTTGTCTTGTTCTCACAGCCCGAGCCAAAAGCTCCCATCCCCTTCCCCCTCCAGCCGTGTGCCGCGGGTGATACAAAAGAGGCGCTGTTCTTTGCCCTCAAGATGCCCGTGGTGCCGAGGGTCTTTGACACTCAGCATGCAGGCCCCTGCAGAGATAACACTGTTGCAGACGTACCCAACCTCCTTGCAGGACCTGTAAGCTCCTCTCCAGCATCCGTTAATGACATCCCCGTTGTTCCTCCCGGCCATGAGCAGTGGTCGGCTACACCGATCAGCCAAAACATTAAAACCACTGATAGGCGACGTGACCAAGGCTGGCCCGTCTGGTCCGGTCCCACAGAAGAGCTACTGTAGCTCAAACTGCAGAAAAAGTTAATGCTGGCTATGCTAGGCGGGTGTCAGAACACATTGCATCGCCGCGTATGGGGCTGCGTCGCTGCAGAACGGTCCCAGGATGACCGCTGTCTACCACCGAATACGCCTACGATGTGCCTACTCGAGCATCAGAACTGGACCTGGGGACCTGGGGAAGAGCCAGCACCAGGATGCATTATGAGAAGAAGGCAAGCCAGCAGAGGGAGCGTGATGCTCCGGACAATGTTCTGCCGGGAAACCTTGGGTCCTGGCATTCATGCGGATGTTATTTTGACACGTATCGCCTACCTAAACATCACTGCAGGCCAATTACACCCCGTCATGGCAACAGTATTCCCTGATGGCGGTGGGGCTCTTTCAGCAGGATAATGCTCCCGGTCCAGGAAGGGTTTGAGGAACATGACAATGAGTTCCGGGCGTTGCCTTGGACTCCAAATTCCCCAGACCTCAATCCGACTGCGGTGTTTACCCTCGGACGGAGTTGCGGCAGCGGAGGTGAAACTCGCCTGTGTGGAAGAATCGCCCCGTTGGGAGGTTTCCATGTGTCTGCTAGCACCAGAAGGGCTCTTGAGGCCTCGGTACATACGTAGATGGATGGACTGCATTTGGATGGACTGCATTTATACATACAGCGCTTTTCTAGTCTACTGACCGCCCAAAGCGCTTCACAATGTACGCCTCAATTCATACACTGACGGCGGAGGCTGCCATGCAACGTGCCAACCTGCTCATCGGGGGGCAGGTCGGGGTTCAGTGTCTTGCTCAAGGAGACTTTGACACAGTCTGGAGGAGCCAGGGATTAAACCAGCGACCTTCCGATGGACCCGCGCTGCCTCCTTAGTCACGCTGCCCCTGCACAGTAATAAGAAGGGGAAACGTGTCATGTTACTTGTTTCCTTGCATATTCCTATCAAACGATTGCATTTGCCGCACCGTTACTGTGCGATGCGATACTTGTGTGAAGCTGCAGGACTGTTTTGACTCCGGCGGATGATAACCCTGAACCCGTGATCGGCACTGCCTGCTTCATTGTTGACGTCTACCCGGCGCCTGTTGTTACAGCGGCGCTGACATTATCGGGCAGGCACAAAGTGTCTCGTTTGTCGGCTTTACTCACAGGTGTGTGAATTGACTTGGATATGAAGCGTCCGTAGTGCAGCATAATACAACGTTAGTTTCTGAGGAGATAAGATAGAAGCCCTGTCCTCGCTCCTTCTCTCCCCTCATGACACTAAAACGAAATTCAGCAGTGGTGTAAGGTGCAGAAACAGTGGCTCGAGCACCCGTGGGATGTGCTGGAAAAACGAGTCCGATCCACGAAGGCCGCACCTCGCAACGTGCAGGCCTTTAAGGACCTGTTGCTAACGGCTCGGTGCCACGCGCCAGAGGACACCTTCGGAGGTCTTGCGGAGTCCACGCCTCGACGGGTCGGAGCTGTTTTCAGCGGCGCGAGGGCGGACCCGCACAACGTTAGGCGGGTTGGTTGTAATGTTTCGGCTAATCGGTGTGTATTTGGGTTCATCATTCCATTCACAGCTTTACCGAGCAGCCGAGGCAGCACTGCACTGCGGTGTTTACTCTTCATCGGTCGATACTCTTTAATCCCCCAAGATGATGCGTTCTCTCATGAACTCAAAATAGCTCTCCCCCCCCCCCCCCTCTTCTCCAGTGAGACCACAGGCCCATTACTCTTTATTAGCTCTAAGCGTCTTAAATGTGGCCATCCATTAGAGGCGAGGCAACAAACATCCCCCAGAAAGTCTCTCGGTAGCCTGGCAGCACGCACACACACACACACACACATACAAATTTCAACTGCCCCCCCCCCCATCAAGAACAATGATTACAGAGTGAATTTAACTCCCATCAAGGACAGAAGGGAGTAAACTTGCCGTGTTCACATGTTCCCTGTGACGATATTATAAAACCCTGTTAAGCGACAGTATCTCCCGCCTCTGTGGCTCTTATTTATATCAGCTCGGCGGTCCGTCCAGACTTCTCTCTGCCTGAATGATTCCCTTTCTATGGGAGCTGGCACAAAGTAATACCATACAATGTCATGTATCGATTCTTTTGCCTTTCCCTCTTTCTTGGAATTTCTTGGGCGACTCAGAAAGCATGAATCATTCCCAAATGACCCTTTAAGGAAATATTATATTTATTATTCTTGACACTTGGGCACAAATCCAATAGGCCTTATTAATTGGACATGGTGAGAAATATGATGCGGGTAATTCAATGGGACTCGAAAGCTTTCTCTCATCCCTCATATTTAGCGGCGCTCCGTTCGGCATTCACGGGTGCATCTGAGACTGATTAGGAGTCGGACGGAGGGTCAAAAAGAATATGATTGTAGACCTCAAACATAGCGTCCTCGCCTTGAAACTTGGTGTGCAACCGGTGAAAAGAATATCGGGAAATACAAAACGTAGGGACATATCTAAATGTTGCCGCCGCAAAGCAAAGAAAGCAAAATAGTGTTGCAACTCCCTCGCTGTGCTGTCGGAGTAAAATGAATAACAGATATTGTTAATAGAAGCTGAATAGAAGTAATGATAAAATCTCATCCAATAATTAAAGTTAACACCTGTGTAGTTTCACACCGTAGTGGACTTGGGCGATTTTAGTTGAATTTTCCTCAACCCTTTTGGTGGTTTTTCTCAAAATGAAGACCCCGTTTGCCGCTATTGCCACTGCATTACCCTCCTGTCACCGAGTAGATTATGTTTACCCAGTTGGCCCGTTCAGATCTGCCAGAGATGAGAGACGGCACAAGACTGCAAACACGCAAAACGTCGACTGAACAGGTAATGGATTTTTGATTTTAGCAGAATTGCAATATTATTTACGAGTCAAGTCGACAGAATGCCAGTCTCGAACCCGTTTCAATCGCAGAGCGCCGCCCTCCAATGAGTAATGAGTTATTGGGCAGGCTATTCCTCAGTTTATAAACTTCCAGCACCTTCCATTTGTAAATGATGACAGGCTTTGCTGCTTTGACGGGTCCTGGCTAACTGGCGCGTGATCCGTTCACGGGTGCCGCAGCCGTATTCTGGGGACGTTCCTCCCGTTTTCCATTAAGATGGCGCGCCGGGAGGGTTTGCAGCGGATCCGACTCGGCGGCAGGCTGTTGACGACAAAGAAATACCACATTTGTTTGGGGTTATTACCTTTTTTATTTTTCCCCGCTAAATCAGTTGTGTCATTTTGGGGGCGGCGGCGGATCAGGAGATGGAGCAGTCGTCTGGTAACTGGAGGGCTGCTGGTTCAACGCTCGGCTCCTCTTTGCAAAAATGTCGAGGTGTCTGAGCAATACACCTAACCCCTAACACGAGCTGTTTGGCGCTTTGCATGGCTGACACCGCCATCGGTGTATGGGGGTGGGGTGGGGTGGGGGGAATGTGAGGCAATCATTGATTGTAAAGCACTTTTGAGTGGCTGTGGTAGTTAGAAAAGCGCTATAAAAATGCAGTTCATTTACTTTGACGATTTGTTCCCAGAGCTTCAGAAAGCTCTCAATCACGTCAAATCAGCGGCGGCCGGTGCTACAGTTTTTTTGGGGGGGGGGAGGGGGGGGCGCAATTTACCTTGGCGCAGCACACCTGACAACTGCTTTAATGTCTGCACAGCAACAGAGATATTAAGAAGGACAATATAGCCTATAGATTTTACCAGGGTTCGTAAGACGGTGGATGATTGACAGGCGAGTTGAGGCGTGGTGGTGGGTGTGAACATGATTTGACAGCCACGAGAATTGTCCAATCACATTAGCTCCAAAAAAAAACCAACATTAAAACGATACCAACTCGCCGCCAATAAAAGTGGGGGGTGTCTGGGGCGGCACAGAACTGCGCCCCCATGGAAAATCTGAAGAAACCAATCAGACAGCAGCCTCAGGTCACCTGCTCGCCACAAGTTTGAGGGCTTACATGAGGTCTGGTTTGGCCGGCGCCCCTCACCCAGGAAGTATATGTATTCAGACAGAAACCAACCAAACACCATTTGAACCAATATTTAATGCTGCTGACAGGCGCTCACAGACTGAAAAACACTTTTAATCCATAATTATTTGCATTATACAACCAAATTATATTTAACGCTTAAGTAGATTTCCATCTCTTGATGTCTGAAGGGGGCGGCCCCCGGTACTGGCCAGCCGCCACTGCGTCATATCTACCTTTTCACTACGACTTTGTCCAGTGTAGCTTTCCATCTACTTCTGCTACTTCTTATTGAGCTTTCCGTCCTTGCTTCTGATTTCTAGTCCCCCGTGACGTGTTGTGTGATGGAGCAGAAAGCCTGGCAAGCAGCCAGGCAGCCGCCGCGACACGCATTCATACCTGTATCCACCCATACCATTATGGCGAGGCACGTGCAGCGGGCACTCGGCTCCCTCCATCCCCCTGTGTACTCCATTGTGGTTAGTCATTTCGTTAGCCTCCATGAGACTGAAGGCGGCGGCTCTTTGCTGTGCCGGTCCTGCTCCGGCCCCTCCGCTCCCTGTTGTGCAGCCCCGGTGCAAGGATCAGTGAGCTTGTATGAACCTGGGTGTGAGAGGGATGCTGCTTCACTAGTCATCACTTATCGTGGACTGCCTTCTTTTTTTTTCTTCCCATGCACACCTCAGCTTTGTCCGAGGTTGTACATGTCATTATCTGTGCCAACGGCCAAGGAGGGCAGATCTCCAAGACCCATCAGTGTGACAGCATGACGGGTCCGCTGGGGGGGGGGGGGGGGGGAAGAAAAAAATAGATTCCCGCTTTAAAGCTTATTCGATGCCGTAACTGGCGAACAAACTATTCGAATTTCATTCTGGCGTGAAAAGGGGTTCATGTCATGTTTGTAAATAGGCAAACTTATATTTTGTCAGCAACTTATTCGTCAACCTGTTCATTTTATGTAAGAGCAGTGGTTTTCTGTTGTGTCTATTATCTATTCCCTTTTGCAAGGATCCATAAACTTGTCACAACCTCACTAGACTAGCCGGAAAATAGGCCAGTATTTATTTGTTTGTTTGTTTATTTATTTTGCTGCCATATTGCAGAATCAAATAGCACCGGATGAGATTCATTCCCTTATGTATCTGTTGGAAAAGTGTTCCTTGGATTTCCCTCCCCCTTTTTCTCCCCAATTGTACTTGGCCAATTACCCCACTCATCCGAGCCGTCCCGGTCGCTGCCCCGACCCCTCTGCTGATCCAGGGAGGGCTGCAGACTACCACATGCCTCCTCCGATACACGTGGAGTCGCCGGCTGCTTCTTTTCACCTGACAGTGAGGAGTTTCGCCAGGAGGGCATAGCGTGCGGGAGGATCACGCTCTTCCCCCCCAGCCCCCCCGAACAGGCACCCCTACCGACCAGAGGAGGCGCTAGTGCAGCGACCAGGATACATACCCACATCCGGCTTCCCACCCACAGACACGGCCAATTTTGTCTGTACGGACCCCCGACCAAGCCGGAGGTAACACGGGGATTCGAACCAGCGATCCTTGTGTTGGTAGGCAGCGGAATAGACCGTTCCTCTACCCGGACGCCCTTGATTGAATTCACAGTTAAATTCGTTAACGTACTACCAAGGTGCCCTCGAGCAAGGCGCATGACCCATAATTGCTAAAGAGGAGCCGTGCCACGGCCGACACCCCAGACTGTGGACGGAGGTCCTTGTGTGAGTGTGGCCTTGTTTATATAGAGGCCTACCTCCCAATGCAACCCCTACAGACCTACTGACAGTGCTGTCGAGTTAATACATCTGTGCTCAGTAATAACTGGTTATCGAGGCCGAAGGTGCACATATGAAAAGGGCCCCGGTGAGTTTGGCGCTCGTACTCGACTCACGCCGCGTCGTTATTTACCGTTTCATCCGTCCGCCTGTTGACTTACAAATACAGTCTCTCGCCAGGTTGTCAGTATTCCTATTGTGAGTATTGCTGATCGCTTAATAATGACAGAGGGACGTCCGGGTAGCTCGGAAATCGACCGATAGTTTGGCCGTTTCTCGTCCGTGTCGGGACTAGTCCTGATGGTCGTTCAACAGGAAACGCGGCCTGAATGGTATTTGCATGCATAAAAAATAAGTTCCTCCCTTTTTATTATTAAGGGGGAAAAAAATGAAGAAAGAGAATTTGTCTGGCTCAGCGTAATGTCGGTGATCTTTTTTTTTCTACGATTTATTGCAACACAATAGGAGAGTTTAATTATATATGAAATTAATCATAAAAACATGCTGAAACAGATGTATTTTTGCTCGGCTGAATAATCATTATGTTCCTTTTGCTGCACCGGATCCGGGCCTGTCGGGGACAGTGCGAGGACAAATATGCGTCCTCCTTCCACTTTTCCTTTTCTCGTCAAGACTTGGCGATGACTCCAAGCCACGTCTTTCTAACTTTGCGTAGAAAAGTGCTATATACACTCACTGGCCACTTTATTAGGTACACCTTGCTAGTACCGGGTTGGACCCCCTTTTGCCTTCAGAACTGCCTTAATCCTTCGTGGCATAGATTCAACAAGGTACTGGAAACATTCCTCAGAGAGTTTGGTCCATATTGACATGATAGCATCACGCAGTTGCTGCAGATTTGTCGGCTGCACATCCATGATGCAAATCTCCTGGTCCACCACATCCCAAAGGTGCTCTATTGGATTGAGATCTGGTGACTGTGGAGGCCATTTGAGTACAGTGAACTCATTGTCATGTTCAAGAAACCAGTCTGAGATGATTCGAGCTTTATGACATGGCGCGTTATCCTGCTGGAAGTAGCCATCAGAAGATGGGAACACTGTGGTCATAAAGGGATGGACATGGTCAGCAACAATACTCAGGTAGGCTGTGGCGTTGACACGATGCTCAATTGGTACTAAGGGGCCCAAAGTGTGCCAAGAAAATATTCCCCACACCATTACACCACCACCACCAGCCTGAACCGTTGATACAAGGCAGGATGGATCCATGCTTTCATGTTGTTGACGCCAAATTCTGACCCTACCATCCGAATGTCGCAGCAGAAATCGAGACTCATCAGACCAGGCAACGTTTTTCCAGTCTTCTATTGTCCAATTTTGGTGAGGCTGTGCGAATTGTAGCCTCAGTTTCCTGTTCTTAGCTGACAGGAGTGGCACCCGGTGTGGTCTTCTGCTGCTGTAGCCCATCTGCCTCAAGGTTCGACGTGTTGTGCGTTCAGAGATGCTCTTCTGCATACCTCGGTTGTAATGAGTGGTTATTTGAGTTACTGTTGCCTTTCTATCAGCTCGAACCAGTCTGGCCATTCTCCTCTGACCTCTGGCATCAACAAGGCATTTTCGCCCACAGAACTGCCGCTCACTGGATATTTGCTCTTTTTCGGACCATTCTCTGTAAACCCTAGAGATGGTTGTGCGTGAAAATCCCAGTAGATCAGCAGTTTCTGAAATACTCAGACCAGCCCGTCTGGCAGCAACAACCATGCCACGTTCAAAGTCACTTAAATCACCTTTCTTCCCCATTCTGATGCTCGGTTTGAACTGCAGCAGATCGTCCTGACCATGTCTACATGCCTAAATGCATTGAGTTGCTGCCATGTGATGGGCTGATTAGAAATTTGCGTTAACGAGCAGTTGGACGGGCGTGCCTAATAACGTGGCCGGTGAGTGTATATATGAATAAGGTTCAGTATGTTTTAGGAGTCCACCGCGTATTTATCTGCCGTCATTTGGAAACGGGGATGTGGTCTGTGAATCCCGTGTGTGGGTTATGATAAGTTGCCACCATGAGCGGTTTCGATGCGGCCCCTGAATCGCCGAATGGATTTCCAAGGAAACAGTCCTGATATTTATTTATAGTTCTGTCACCTCGCTTGCCAGAACAAACGAGGGACGATTTCCTCTCGAATCCCTTCCCCGTGTTTGTCTGATTAATTCCGGTCCGCGGTGCCGTCGCGCTGGATCTGACGAGAGATGCGTCTTGGGTTAGAGCGTTTCAATTTTAACCTTCTTTTTTTTTTTTTTGTTTTGTTTACAGGGAGGATTTTGTTTTCATGTTTACAAATGCAGTGTTACTTCGCGGGGACGGGATCAGTATAAGCTTTGCATGCTTATGCCTCCGCGGGGAATGGCATTTCACAATGGTTTTGGGGTTTAAGCATATGTTCATTAAAATGTGCCGCAGCGGCTGGCTGCAGCATAGATGCTTAAATCTAAATTACCTGATTGTTATTCGAAGTTCATGAAATCAGAGTGCACGGCGACGAATGCAAGGAGGACACTGAAACCAATAAGCAAATAATTGTGTATCGCAATGCAAGCAGTCCGACGAGCCGGCTCATCCTGTGCATCTTCCGGACCTGTGTAGGACAACTGACAACTAGCGGTCAGGGGTGGATCCGGTGGGATACATCCGATCCATGTGTCAGTAGCCTAATCAAACAACAACCAACCAAACTTTAACTCTTCTTCTTCTTCTTTGTTGGAAAATTCCCCCTCCCCCTTTTCCTCCCCCAATTGTACCTGTCCAATTACACCCTGCAAGGCCTGGTAGAAGGGGCTAGGAAGAGAGGGAGACGGAGGGTAAACACCATCGGAGAACGGCTACAGATGAGCGTGGTGGAGGCGGGGAGAGCTGCGATGGATAGGGAACGGTGGAAGAGACTTGTGGAGGCATCAGCTGTGCTCCTACGACCTCCATGGGTTACGGAACTGATGATGATGATGATGATGATGGTGAATTACCCCGCTGTCCGAGCCGTCCCGGTCGCTGCTCAACCCCCTCTGCCGATCCAGGGAGGGCTGCAGACGACCACATCGGGGTTCCCACTCATTTTAGGAAACCATTTTCCATGACTTTATCTTGGATATCCATGCCAGGCATTGCTGGAAGAACGTCATATTATTCAGTGTGAGGTATCGGCGGAAGTCTCAACAGGCTCCAAATGGACCGTCTGACTGGACATGCCGCCCAAACGTCACACACTGACGTCACGTGACTAGCGATAACTTAAATATGCAATCTCAGCCGCTGAAAAGATGATTTTTACCCAACTTTACAGTTTTCTATGACCTCAACAATATTTGCAGGACGTTTGATCGATTTCGACATTCCAGGTGTTTTCCATGACTGGGAAACTAGCCTCTAAATTTCCAGGTTTTCCAGGACGTGGGAACCCTGCACATGCCTCCACCGATACATGTGGAGTCGCCAGCCTACGGCTGAGGAGTTTCGCCAGGGAGACGTGGCACGTAGGAGCGTCACGCTATTCCCCCCCGGTTCCCCCTCCCGGCCGACCAGGGGAGGCGCTAGTGCGGCGACCAGAACACATGCCCACATCCGGCTTCCCACCCGCAGACACGGCCAGTCGTGTCTGTAGGGACGCCCGACCAAGCCGGAGGTAGCACGGGGTTTCGAACCGGCGATCCCCGTGTTGGTAGGCAACGGATTAGACCGCTGCGCCGCCCGGACGCCCCAACTTTAACTCCTGTTAATGTCCTATAAGCAATTGCTAGATGCCCATGATATGTCCACCTATATGATGCACGTGTGCTTGGTACCAAGATCTTTCCCCGGTGCTTAATGTACACTTTCCATAGGACTCGCTGCTTCACGCTGTCAAGCGACGACCGTCGGACCGCTCACACGGTTTCCATCATGACTATAAGCAGAACATAAGCAGCTCCTCGGATATTAACGGTCATTGACATTTTCGAGACCCGTTTTATCTAAAATGTTGTGGTGACCCACATCTATATATCGAGAGACATTCACCTAAGAGGACGGTGTACCTTTAAGGGAAGAGGCGAGGGGTCAGATAATGCACTTCCGCTTCCGGTTCACAGTCAGTTCAGTGTCGTTGTCGAACGTATGACCTGCAAAGTTGGAGCTAGTAAACTACCTCGACTACGTCTACTCTCACGTCTCCTGTCTCGTTGTTTTCTAGCTCCACAATGTTTTATTTTGTATTGAGATTCGATTAACGGCTCACAAATAGAACAGGACGCTCCTGATCAGCTTCTTCATCTGACGCCCCGCTCACGCACGTACATGTAATTAAGAGCGGACTCGTTCCGCTTTGTCTCAATTTGCAGGAAATATTCTCAAGAGGTTTTCGTCGGCCTCGCGGAAATTTCCCCGAATTACACCGGCCTTGCAGAATCCCGCCCCCGCGCCGCACTGTCGATCCGCGGGTCAACCTTACATCAGGACAGAAAACGGGTTTCTCTTAAAACAGGAACCGCCCGGGTCTCGTTCCGACCAGTGATGATGAAGTACCCTTTTTGTCGACAGACAGGGAATTCTGTGAGTCGTCGACTTTGACTGGAAGAGTCGGAGCAGAGCAGCTGGAAACTAAAAACAAAACAAAACAAACAAAAAAAAAAAACAATCAAGATCTCAGCATGCAGTTTTCGTGATTGACTAATGAGGGCGGGGAGTGGTGCGCGTGCACGCCCACGTGCACGCAAATGTGTGTATGGCTGTGTGCTAAAAGCGTGTAGGCAGATTTAAACCCTTTTTGGTATGTCATCCGTAAAGACAATACATCTCATTATAGCCGTGAAAGGGAAGTGCAGATGCCCGCGGAGAGAACTTCGTCTGAACTCGCGGATTCAATTGAGTCATGTGGGAGCGGGGATGCGAGTTGAAACGTTTCCAGCGAGGAGCAGATGACTTTGTTCCTGCCTCGCTTTGCTCTTGCCGGACTATCAAGCGTTTCATTTGTCAGTGTCATAATGCCACGTGCGCAATGCCTCTCGTGTAGAAACAACACAGAAGTCTTGCTTGTTCGGGAGAGAAACAAATCGCTCTGCAGTGCCGCGTCTTCCTCAGAAGTCTGCGCCTCCTCCTCCTCCTCCTCCTCCTCCCCTCCTTCTTTTTATACCACACACAAACCTTGTTTAAAGTGCTTACTTTGAAGTAGTTAAGAAATACCTCAAGTAGGGCTGCACTCCCCTTGGTTTGAGGATCCCCCCTCCCCAAACGTAGAACCGATTACCCCCCCTCCCCCCCGGAGGTACGACCTCCCTGCGCGCGGGGGGGGGGGGGCGCGCTGTGAGGTCAAGCGGCGCGACATGAATCACAAATCCCCAGCTGATTTGGGAATTGTCAGGACGTTGATTTACAAGGGCGAGACGGGAGCGCGTGGTGGGAGTGTAATCGCGCGGCGTATTGCTCTGGAGAAGGTCAAAGTCCACCCTCGGTGTGATTAAACCCTTTTTATCTGCGGGTGCCGCCGAAATTCATCAGGCAACAGGTCCTATGGTGACGTTGAAGGGACTTGTCAAGCCTGCGTGTTTGACACGCCACGACTGCGCCGCACAAACAACAAAAAAGACTTGACAAACACTTGTTCTTGACGGTTTGAGGGTAAAGGGTACACTAATTGCTTCGTTATGATTATGATTCACTTCCCCCCCCCCCAGTTGGAAGCTTAGTTTTCCGTACACCTAAACGTGACTCCATGACGCCTCACGCTGCAGCAACCATTCGTTTCCTGAAACTCTTTCATAACGTCCACAACATATTCTCCATCCATCCATCCACGATCCGAACCCCTTATCCTGCTCTCGGGGTCGCGGGGATGCTGGAGCCTGTCCCAGCAGTCATTGGGCGACAGGCGGGGGTGACACCCTGGACAGGCTGCCGGGCCATCACAGGGCCCACACACACACACATTGGCCCCTAGGGACGATTTAGTACGGCCGATTCATCTGACCTACATGTCTCTGGACTGTGGGAGGGAACCGGAGCCCCCGGAGGAAACCCACGCAGACCCGGGGAGAACATGCACACTCCATAGGGAAATGAAGATGGGGGCACAGTGGTTAGCGCGGTCGCCTCACAGCAAGATGGTACTGGGTTCGAGCCCCGGGGTAGTCCAACCTTGGGGGTCGTCCCGAGACGTCCTCTGTATGGAGTTTGCATATTCTTCATATATTTTATGTAATTCCATCATAATTCTGTTATCCTCTTTCAATGTTGTATCCACTCTGTGCATAACTGTAGTCCACTGACTTCGGGTTTCTACTGCAGCAGTCATACCAGTTTCCTGTTTGCTGGCGTGTACTATTGACAATGGCGTGTTGTTTTGCGACGCCTGCAAGACTTACCATGGATAAATGCCGACGACATGCACAGAACTGTCGATAAACTTGCACCTGCACCTACCAGCAAACGGGTGAAAAGTTTCAAGTTGTACATATCAAGTCGCGTCCGGATGAAGAAGTTTGTCGACAATTCTGTGCATGTTGTTGACATGGATTGATAATGATTGATTAAATAAATAAATAAATTAGAATATACTGAAATAAGTTAATTGATAAAAGATTGATAGCCGATGATTGCTTATGGCATGAAACAGGCTTGTACTGTCTCATAAAGAATTTACTTGACTCACTGGATATATATATATATATATATATATATATATATATCTCCAGTGAGTCAAGTATTGCAGCTGATGAGTGGGCAATGCATGAAACAGTCTTGTACTGCTATGTATTAAAAGTTTTTTTTTCTGCATCTGTGTGTGTGTGTGTGTGTATATATATATATATATATATATATTTCTTTTTAAAGGCATTGCAGTTTCATGCAGGGCTAAAGTCTTGCATTGAAGGACACTTGGTAGCTAATGTTTACTGTACTATCGTCACATTTCCAGTTTCAGGGATGTCTGTTTTATTTTATAACTAATTTTTTGACTTGATTTTTTTTGATAACACATCAGTGCATACTTTACATTATCTCCCAGTGCTGTCAATTGATGATCGAGAGATGGCATAGCCACTAAAGGCAGTATGTTAATGTATTGATTGTATGCCTTTAAACTTTAACCTATGCTTTTTATTAATGCAACAAAATAATATGTGTAACACAGCAACTGGCATTAGTTATAGCAGCTATTGGTAGTTTAATGTTTAATTTGCCCAGAGTAAACTAAAAGGGATGGATGGTGTGTGTAATGCCCCCATCTCTGGGCTGCTTCAAATTGCTGTCACTTGCTACCCTTTCAAATTTTACTGCTGGACCAACTTTTCACATTAAGGTTTAATGGAAAAGACTCATTCCTGTGATGAGTTTGTCCTGACTAGGCTCTTCTCTTCTGTCTTGTAGTAGCCGACTGTAGAGTCTTAGAGGGATTGCAGAGATATTCGTCCATCCCCACGTACCTGCCTGTCAACTACCGGGTCTACAACGCTGAGTCTGCATTCTTCCTGAAGGAAGCCAACCAGGACTTCATGAGGAACTCTAGCCTGCTGTCACGGACTGAACCCTTCTTCATTTACCAGGCTCGCAGTTTGCCTTCAATCAATGCCAGCTATGGACCTATGTCTGTGGAGCAGCCTGTCCCTCTGGAGCTTCTCCAGAGCCCCGGGACATTTCCTGCCTCCTCTATGTTTACCTTCAACTGGAAGATACAGACCTTTATCATCAACAACAGGATTCACCTTGCCAAACCCAAAGTCCAGGTACTGTTCTATGTTGCAGGCAGGGACTGGGATGACTACAGTGCCATTGACAAGCTGCCTTGTGTGCGTATGTTTGCTTTCCATGAGACCCAGGAGGTGCGTGGCACTTGCCAGCTGAAAGGGGAATTGGGATTGTGTGTGGCTGAACTAGAGCCCCTAGCCAGCTGGTTCAGTCCACCTAGTGTGGTGCCAGGGCGCCAACGGGCCCCAGATGTGTCTGAGGGCACTGCAGTGGAGCTCTACTACATGTTACAGTCAACAGAGACAGGGGAGTGCCATTTAGATGAGGTGAAGAAAGACAACTTCATCCGCTCAAGCCAGGAAGGGCTGTTTGGATCCTATACCTCCACTCCTCTGAGAAGGATCGGCAGTGTTAGGCTCTACCAAAAGCCTGCTCCTCCCCCACTGGCTGAACATAGACTGGATAATAACTTCATGGTAATGGTGCCTGCCACACCCATGAGACAGAGGGACACAGTCTCTGCCTTCATTACTGTGTCTGCCTACTCTCCTGTGGAGATGTTTACTCTCAGGTAAGACCATGCTTTTTTAGACTCTTCCATGATGTGGCTGAAAAAAACTCCTTTGTTAGGCACAATGGGCATAGCTGACAATGGAACTTTCTAACAGTTTTCTTCACAGTGAACTAAGCAATTTCCTTAGCGCTTGGTTAAATGGTAATTCTTGTCACACAATCACAAGTGCTCTTAAACCGAGAATTGACTTGAAATGGTAAAATGAAATGCATATACGTGTCATATTAAGTGTCCACCAAGTATTGATAAAATGTTCATAACTGACAATGTGGACTGATGTGGGAAAAAAACAGTGTAAAAACAGGTCAAATGGCTATTTGGACCTGAAGGTGTTGGTAACAAAACCACATAAATATCACAGGCAAGCCTAATTGCAATGGTTCAAACCTTATCTCTATGATAAGGCTGAACCACTGCAATTCTGTTCTCATTCTGGTTAAATGGTTACAGCGTAATAGGTTACACAAAACTTACTGCAAGCCAGAGTGGTTTGGTAGAATTAGCACATGCACACAACAATCATTGGCAAGGATATCTAATTAAACCCTTCTATTCAAGTTTATTCGCATAGCCTTGAATTGCAGTGACTGTCTCTGAGGGCTTTAGAATTGACACAGAGAAAAACAGCTAGAAAGAGTAAATGACAGTGAAGGACACCCTCTAACTTTAGGCCCTTGATTGGGATGAGAAAAACCCAGCATAAAGTAACTTTAATTAAAAATGTAAAAAAAAGAGAGAGAGAGAAAAAGCTTTAAAACCGGCAGCAGAGGTGGGACCCCTCTTCTAGGATGTTTGGATGTGCAATTTCTGCTGCATACAAGGTGCAAAATATGGCAAGGCAAGGCAAATTAATTTGTATAGCACTTTTCAGCAACAAGGCAATTCAAAGTGCTTCACATAAAAGGCATTAACGCAAAATGTAAAAGCAGCCTAAGGCAATAAAAAGATTTAAATACAAATAAAAAGATAGAAAAAATAATCTAAGAGATAAAACAGGAGAGAAAATGTTACAGTACAATATAAGATGATAATCAAAAGCTTCAAATTTGATTTAATAAAAGGCAGCGGCAAAAAGGAAAGTCTTAAGCCTTGATTTAAAAGACCTGAGAGTTGCAGCAGACCTGGAGTTTTCTGTGAGTTTGTTCCAGATATGTGGTGCATAAAAAATTAAAGCTGCCTCTCCATGTTTAGTTTTGACTTTGGGGACAGAAAGCAGATCTGTTCCCAGATCATCTGAGAGGTCTGGATGGTTGATCAGAAATGTATTTTGGCCATAAACCATTCAGTGCTTTATAAACCAAGAGCAGTATTTTAAAATCAATTCTTTGACAGACAGGAAGCCAGTGTAAAGTCCTCAGAACTGCAGTGATGTGATCAACTTTTTTGTTCTTAGTAAGGACACAAGCAGCAGTGTTCTGAATCAGCTGCAGCTGTTTGAGCAATTTTTTAGAGTTACCTGTAAAGATGCGTTACAGTAGTGGAGTCGACTGGCGATAAATGCATGGACAAGTTTTTCCAAATCATGCTGAGACATAAATCCTTTTAATTCTTGGTATATTCTTCAGGTGATAGTAGGCTGGCTTTGTATTTATCTTAATGTGGATATTGAAATTCAAGTCTGAGTCCATGACTATATCAAGAGTTTTGGCTTGGTTTGTGTTTTTTTTTTTTTTACATTACTGATTGTAGCTGAGCGCTGACTTTTAATCATTCTTCCTTGTCTCCAAAGACAATTACTTCAGTTTTATCAATGTTTAATTGTTGAACATTTCGAGACATCCAATTATTGATTTGTTCAATGTACTTACTCAACACTTGTATGGGATTTTAGTCCCCTGATGATTTGTGTGTCATCTGGATAATTGTGGTAACATATTCTGTTGTTTTCCATAACCTGAACTAGTAGGAGCATATAGATGTTAAACAGTAGAGGCCCCACAATGGAGCCTTGGGGAACTCTACAGGTTATTTTTGTCCACTCAGATTTTTAACCTATGAGACACAAAGTAGTCCTTGTCCTTTACGTATGATTCATACCAGTTTAGTTCTGTGCTAGAAAGTCTCACCGAGTTTTCCAGCCAGTCCAGTAATATGTATGGTCGACTGTGTCAAATGCAGCACTGAGATCCAATAACATCTGGGCTGAGATTCTGCCACCATCTGTGTTTAAGCAGATGTTATTAAAGACCTTAATAAGAGCAGTCTCAGTGCTGTGATTTAGTCAAAATCCTGACTGGAAGACATCAAAACAGTTGTTTAGTGCCAAGAAGTTGTTCAACTGCTCGAAAATAGCTTTTTCAGTTATTTTACATAGAAATGGGAGGTTTGATATGGGCCTATAATTGTTCATTAGTGAAGTGTCTTGATTATTCTTTTTTTTGGGGGGGGGATTTTCCTCCTTTTGCTCCCCAATTGTACTTTGCCAATTATTCTATTTTCCGAGTTGTTCCGGCCACTGCTCCACCCCCTCTGCTGATCCGGGAAGGGCTGCAAACTACCAAATTCCTCCTCTGATACATGGGGAGTCTCCAGCCGCTTCTTTTCACCTGACAGTGAGGAGTTTCACCAGGGGGACATAGCACATGGGAGGATCACGCTATTCCCCCCAGTTCCCCCTCCCCCCTGAACAGACGCCCCAACCGATCAGAGGAGGCGCTAGTGCAGTGACCAGGACACATAACCTGCATCCAGCTTCCCACGCACAGACACGGCCAATTGTGTCTGTAGGGACACCCGACCGAGCCGGAGGTAACACAGGGATTCGACCCAGCAATCTCCATGTTGATAGGCAATGGAATAGACCACTGTGCTACCCGGATGCCCCTGATTATTCTTTTATAAGAGTGGCTTGATTGCCATTTTCAGGGCCTGTGAGAAGAAACATGAGAGAAGAGACGTGTTAACAATTTATGGCAACAAATTTAGAATAAACGCCAAAGAAAACAATTAATGACTACACTTAGTGATAACAAAACAAAAAACAATAGTGAACTTTGGGATCGCAATGGATACAGAAGCATGTGAAGCATCCTCCCCAAACTTTGCCACAGAGTAGGACCTTCCTTTGAAGCATCAATGAAGGCCACCGATGGCTAAAAAAAAAAAAAAACAACAACATATAGACCTGTCATAACCACATACAGAAAGTGTACCCAGGTACGTCATTCACACAGCAAAAGATATGGTGGTGCAGATTGAGAATTATGTGCAGCTGGAGCTGTCAAAAATGATAAGAATCAGTCATGAACAAATGACAAAAGAAAAGGCAGACAAGAGTCTCTAGAGAGGCCTGGGTCCGGATCCAAGGGAGCAGAGTGCAGACAAAAGCCCTTTCCTCACTATTACCACATAGCCCCGAGCAACACTAACTCTAGTTCTGAAAAGAGGAGACGAGAGAGTAAGCCCACACACAAAACAAGCAGACTCACACACTCACAGCAATCATGCAGCCAAACAGATACTTGGTTAGAGTTACAAGGCATTTCAGACGGGCAGGACCTTCAGTTTAGTACTCACTAGAGAAGTTAACCTAGTTTTGCATTGAATTTGAGAACCTCCCAGGGAGAAATATGTACACTACCGTTCAAAAGTTTGGGATCACCCAAACAATTTTGTGTTTTCCATGAAAAGTCACACTTATTCACCACCATATGTTGTGAAATGAATAGAAAATAGAGTCAAGACATTGACAAGGTTAGAAATAATGATTTGTATTTGAAATAAGATTTTTTTTACATCAAACTTTGCTTTCGTCAAAGAATCCTCCATTTGCAGCAATTACAGCATTGCAGACCTTTGGCATTCTAGCTGTTAATTTGTTGAGGTAATCTGGAGAAATTGCACCCCACGCTTCCAGAAGCAGCTCCCACAAGTTGGATTGGTTGGATGGGCACTTCTTTGAGCAGATTGAGTTTCTGGAGCATCACATTTGTGGGGTCAATTAAACGCTCAAAATGGCCAGAAAAAGACAACTTTCATCTGAAACTCGACAGTCTATTCTTGTTCTTAGAAATGAAGGCTATTCCAAACGAGAAATTGCTAAGAAATTGAAGATTTCCTACACCGGTGTGTACTACTCCCTTCAGAGGACAGCACAAACAGGCTCTAACCAGAGTAGAAAAAGAAGTGGGAGGCCGCGTTGCACAACTGAGCAAGAAGATAAGTACATTAGAGTCTCTAGTTTGAGAAACAGACGCCTCACAGGTCCCCAACTGGCATCTTCATTAAATAGTACCTGTTAGAGCCTGTTTGTGCTGTCCTCTGAAGGGAGTAGTACACACCGGTGTAGGAAATCTTCAATTTCTTAGCAATTTCTCGCATGGAATAGCCTTCATTTCTAAGAACAAGAATAGACTGTCGAGTTTCAGATGAAAGTTCTCTTTTTCTGGCCATTTTGAGCGTTTAATTGACCCCACAAATGTGATGCTCCAGAAACTCAATCTGCTCAAAGAAGTGCCCATCCAACCAATCCAACTTGTGGGAGCTGCTTCTGGAAGCGTGGGGTGCAATTTCTCCAGATTACCTCAACAAATTAACAGCTAGAATGCCAAAGGTCTGCAATGCTGTAATTGCTGCAAATGGAGGATTCTTTGACGAAAGCAAAGTTTGATGTAAAAAAAATCTTATTTCAAATACAAATCATTATTTCTAACCTTGTCAATGTCTTGACTCTATTTTCTATTCATTTCACAACATATGGTGGTGAATAAGTGTGACTTTTCATGGAAAACACGAAATTGTTTGGGTGATCCCAAACTTTTGAACGGTAGTGTAGGTTAACCATTAAAGAAACTGACCATCAACAGAAGTAGCTGCTAGTCAGATGATAATGAGAAAAGGTAGGTTTTCAGTTTAGATTTGAAGGAAACTACATAATCACCTTCTCTGATGTCATCAGGAAGACTATTCTGAAGAAAAGAGGGGGCCTATGCTTTGGGATGAGATGATGTGGGACAATACATAGGGCTTAATATTTCTGAAAAATAACAAGTGAACCCATGTTGTATTTTCTGTGTTAGCAGTAGCAATTTAAAGATGTATCTACTAGCATGAATTGGGAGCCAGTGAAGGAAGACCAGCATAGGTGTGATATGGTCAAACTTTCTATTTTCAATTAAGATATGGTGGTGTAACACTCTGTAGCATCTAGTTTCTTTACTGTAGTAAGTGGCAGGTTGGGGGGAAAAGGTATATGCAATAACCTAGTCTGGATGAAACAAATGCATGAATAACTCAGAACTTAGATCTCTCCATTGCCATACTGTAAACCATAGAGGAACTGGTCTTTGTTTGGTGTTAAAAATTGTAAAAAATTGGACAGTTTTTAAGTTATAGGGTTTTAACTACAGTCAAGCATGCCCCTAAAAATCTGAATAGGGAGTGATCATTTGACTTAACAGGTACATACAACTGAGGGTCATCTGCATAGCAGCGGAAATACATTCCATAACTGTGAACAATTTTTCCAGGAACAAACATAAAGAGAATAACAAAGGGCCAAGGACTGAATCCTGGGGAATTCCAAAGTTCAATGCAGCGTAGTATTTAGAAGTAACATAACTATGAAAGACACATTGTGTTCTTTCAGATAAATAGTAATTTATCTTAGAAAGAGCCTGTAGTCCAGAGACGCTTACATTGTTATTAAGGCGATCTTAGAGTATACCATGGCCACAAGTGTCAAAGGCAGCATTATGATTTGAAGTGGCAATGACACTGAGGCGGAATCAGAATCCAAGCAGATCATTTTTACCACTTTTGTGAGCACAGTTTAAGTAGAGTGAAAAGACATAAGCATGGTTTGAAATTGTTCAAAATGATTGTTGCAAATCAAATAAGTGGTTAGTTTAGCTATGACTTTCTGAGCATTTTTGAAATTGGTTCATAGCTTTTATGAGATTGGTCTGCACTACATCAACGTTATTTTTTGTTTTGTTTTGTTTTGGTTTTTTTTAATAGTGGCTAATTCACATCAGTTTTAAAGGCATTAGGGACAATACCAGTAGCAAGTGACAAATATTTTTTAGCATTAAAAAAATCTTTATAAGTCTTGCAGTGAGGAAGCTAATATATACGTATGTACACTACCGTTCAAAAGTTTGGGATCACCCAAACAATTTCGTGTTTTCCATGAAAAGTCACACTTATTCACCACCATTTGTTGTGAAATGAATAGAAAATAGAGTCAAGACATTGACAAGGTTAGAAATAATGATTTGTATTTGAAATAAGATTTTTTTTACATCAAACTTTGCTTTCGTCAAAGAATCCTCCATTTGCAGCAATTACAGCATTGCAGACCTTTGGCATTCTAGCTGTTAATTTGTTGAGGTAATCTGGAGAAATTGCACCCCACGCTTCCAGAAGCAGCTCCCACAAGTTGGATTGGTTGGATGGGCACTTCTTTGAGCAGATTGAGTTTCTGGAGCATCACATTTGTGGGGTCAATTAAACGCTCAAAATGGCCAGAAAAAGAGAACTTTCATCTGAAACTCGACAGTCTATTCTTGTTCTTAGAAATGAAGGCTATTCCATGCGAGAAATTGCTAAGACATTGAAGATTTCCTACACCGGTGTGTACTACTCCCTTCAGAGGACAGCACAAACAGGCTCTAACAGGTACTATTTAATGAAGATGCCAGTTGGGGACCTGTGAGGCGTCTGTTTCTCAAACTAGAGACTCTAATGTACTTATCTTCTTGCTCAGTTGTGCAACGCGGCCTCCCACTTCTTTTTCTACTCTGGTTAGAGCCTGTTTGTGCTGTCCTCTGAAGGGAGTAGTACACACCGGTGTAGGAAATCTTCAATTTCTTAGCAATTTCTCGCATGGAATAGCCTTCATTTCTAAGAACAAGAATAGACTGTCGAGTTTCAGATGAAAGTTCTCTTTTTCTGGCCATTTTGAGCGTTTAATTGACCCCACAAATGTGATGCTCCAGAAACTCAATCTGCTCAAAGAAGTGCCCATCCAACCAATCCAACTTGTGGGAGCTGCTTCTGGAAGCGTGGGGTGCAATTTCTCCAGATTACCTCAACAAATTAACAGCTAGAATGCCAAAGGTCTGCAATGCTGTAATTGCTGCAAATGGAGGATTCTTTGACGAAAGCAAAGTTTGATGTAAAAAAAATCTTATTTCAAATACAAATCATTATTTCTAACCTTGTCAATGTCTTGACTCTATTTTCTATTCATTTCACAACATATGGTGGTGAATAAGTGTGACTTTTCATGGAAAACACAAAATTGTTTGGGTGATCCCAAACTTTTGAACGGTAGTGTATGTAACTTAAAATGCATGCTGGCTTGATAATTTGGATATCAAGATTCTGTAAGAAACATTTCAAGCATGTTTGACTATTTATGAGAAAGTTGTGAACATCTTTGTACCACCGTTCTTAATGTCACTGGTAGACTGCCATGTTGTCTGCCGTACATCACATATAGGTTCAATGCTGAGAAAACCCCATCTGTGTCAACACTGAAAACAAAAGGTACAAAACGCAAAAGCAGACATCTATGGGGCGCCAAGTACAAACCTTTTTTCATTTACAGAATGCCTTTGTGGGCGTCCGGGTTGCGCGGCGGTCTATTCTGTTGCCTACCAACACGAGGATCGGCAGTTCAAATCTCCGTGTTACCTCCGGCTTGGTCGGGCGTCCCAACAGACACACTTGGCTGTGTCTGCGGGTGGGAAGCCGGATGTGGGTATGTGTGTTGGTCACTGCACTAGCGCCTCCTCTGGTCGGTCGGGGCACCTGTTCGGGGGGGGACTGGGGGGAATAGCGTGATCCCCCCACGCGCTACATCCCCCTGGCGAAACTCCTCATTGTCAGGTGAAAAGAAGCGGCTGGCGACTCCGCGTGTATCGGAAGAGGCATGTGGTAGTCTGCAGAGGGGGTGGAGCAGTGACCGGGATGGCCCGGGAGAGCGGAGTACTTGACTGGATACAATTGGGGAGAAAAAAGGGGGGGGGGGAAATGCCTTTTACGCTAAGAAAAGCATAAATTCATTATGAAACCATATAACACCACAACGCCCTCTGTCCACAAAAACGCAAACACGTTAGCATTATGTCTGCGAAATACTGACGAGAGCACATACTTTCCTACACAGAAAACAAAACGGATGATTCCTCTTATGAACTGAATTGACCGTTGGGTTTTTCATTTTGTGGACAGAAGTCTGAATGCACTTAAGACAGACACTGTGTGGACAAAAGAAACTCATTTTGTAGACAACAGTAATTCTGTCCACGTAGTAGATGTGCTAGGTCAACATTAATGCAGAATGCGCAATACTATCATCATTCCGTGCCATTTAATGTTCATTTTGTCCACTTCACTGTTTTGCTATACTACTGTCGTGTTTGCAGAGGGTGGTCGGTCGCTGCCACACCCCCTCTGGCGATCCGGGGAGGGCTGCAGACTACCACATGCCTCCTCTGATACATATGGAGTTGCCAGCTGCTATTTTTCACCTGACAGTGAGGAGTTTCGCCAGGGGACGGTAGCATGTGGGAGGATCACACTATTCCCCCCAGTCTCCCCCCCCCCCCCAACAGGCGTCCTGACTGACCAGAGGAGGTGCTAGTGCAGCGACCCCGGACACATACCCACATCCGGCTTCCCACCCGCAGACACAGCCAGTTGTGTCTGTAGGGACGCCTGACCAAGCCGGAGGCAACACGGGGATCCGAACCGGCGATCTCCGTGTTGGTAGGCAACGGAATAGACCGCCACGCTACCCAGACATCCTGCTTTTGTGGACGGAATGCCTTCTGTAACTGCGGAGTCCCGGAATATATATATATATAATATATATGCACATCATACCTTCAGTGATATAACAAAACATTAAAGTGGACAAAATGAACATTCAGAACGGCCCAGAATGATGATAATATCGCGCATTTGCCATTTCCTGGCCTAGGACTTCTATTACGAGGACAGAATTTCTTTTGTCTACAAAATGAGTTTCTTTTGTCCACATAGTGCTGAAGTGCATTCAGCCTTTTGCCCACAAAATAAAAAGCACAACGGTCAGTTCACAACAGGAGCCATCCCTTTGTTTTCTGTGCATTAAAGTGTGCGCTCTCTTCAGTATTTCGTGGACACAATGCTAACGCGTTTGTGTTTTGTCGTGGACAAAAGGCGTGACGGTGCTTTTGGTATGGTAATGAATTCATTCGTTTCATAGCACAAAAGGCGTTCTGTATATGAAAAAAGGTCTGTTATACTTGGCGCCACATAGAAACCAACATCCATAGACAATATGGGGGAAAGTGACAGGGAAGTTAGAGGCTGTCTATACCTTGCATTAACATGCGTTTCGGGTAATCCGATCACAAGCGGACAGCGCCGAGTACGTCAGTTCACACCTGGCGTTGGAATGCGTCTCGAGGGACTACATGTGATCGGATCTCACTTCCCCACTCTATATGCAAATGAACACGTACATCAGTGTGGTAGGGGTGTGTCGTTTAGCCTGGGCTGCAAGCGGAGAGAGCGAGCGTGGCTCGCGGGAGAGCTGCACACCGGCCCATCTGAGTGTACGAATGAAAAACATTAAACGGAGCTTCTTGTTAATCGTCTAGAACCGTGTCTGCTTTCATCTCAAATCCTCCCCAGATAGCAAAATTGCTGTGGTCCGGACCCGTCCCACACCTGACACATCCCACTTTCATCCGGCCCACATACCGCGTGGAATGATGGCACTTGGGCGGGCCGCTCCTGTTTGCCAGATCTGGGCCAGAACCAAGCCATAGCAATGCCGCATGGGCCACATATTTGCCAAAGGTGGTCCATATTTGTTTTGTGATATTTGGGCCATATTCACCATTTACCACACGGGACCACTTCAGGGTCACATCCAGATTACGTGTTGCCGAGAGCACCGCATCATTGCCAACAAAGGCCCACATTTGATTTTGCATATTTGGGCCATATTTGCTATTACACATGTGGGCCACTTCAGGCTCACATCCATGTTGTCAGGCCCAGAAGAAGGCCATCAGTGCCGCATCATTGCCTGAAGTGGCCCACATCTGGGTCCCTGTGGCACGTGTCACAAACTTTTATTTCCATTCCACTTTGTTGTGAAGCACAACAGGTTTTAAAAAATGCTGTGTAAATAAGCATTATTATTATGATGATGATGATGACGACGATGATGTAGATCTGTACGAAAGCCTTCAGAACCCTGACCTGACATTTTGCATGTAAGATATAGTCTATTGTGGGTAAATAGTTTCACATTATTACAGTGGCATGGACGAGGCAAATGCGTGTCGCTAGATAGAGACACGTAATCTGATGAGGAAGAACTCATTCTTAAAACTCGTGGGAAAATGTAAATCTCCGAACACTGGAGTTTGTAATTCTCAACACGAACCCTATCAGGCTCGACCCGATCACGTCGGTCCAGGCTCACATTATTTAATTATTCCAGTGGGTTTGAGGGGGTCGGGCTCTGTGCCGCGGTGGATAAATGAACTTGAACCTGAAGTTGAACCTGAACGTGCAAGCGGGCGGGGGGCTCTTCCACAGTTGTGGGTCTGACGTGTGTTGGAAATTACAGACAAGGGAAAAAAAGAAAAACTAACCCCAGAGGAGGCTTTGGTGGTGACTCAAAGTGGCTCGGGACACATGCATTTGCAGTTCCAATGCGATGTGGGCAAATGCGTCCCAGGCCACCTCCGAATGTGGCCTGAGCAATTGGATCTCAACACACAGAGGACGCAATGGGTGCATTCACACCTGTAATTAGACCCGTCCACTTGTGATCAGATCACCCAAGACACATGTTAATGCCAGGTATATACAGCTTCTTAGAGCAATGGTGTGCTTTGGGGCAAGTACATGATAAAAAAAAAGAAAAAAGAAAAAGATTTAATGGCCTGTGCTCTTGTTACTTAAAGCATTACTCTTCGTGTGCAGAGTCCCATGGCATCAGAGCATTTACAATTTCCCCTATTTGTTAAACAAGTGCTCATGGTGGCACCCATGAAATCATCAGTTCCGCTTGAAAACGGACTTTCGGAGACGGATAGCAAAGTCGCACGACTTCTTTATTTTCAATCGTTAGCATGAGTTTTCCTTTAAGCATCCCAGACAGCATCCGGATGTGGGCCACTTCAGGCAGTGATGCGGCACTGATGGCCTTCTTCTGGCCCTGACCAAATGGATGTGAGCCTGAAGGTGGCCCACATGTATAACAGAAAATATGGCCCAAATATGCCAAATCACATGTGGGCCTCTCAGCAGCATGCAATCTGGATGTGACCCTGAAGTGGCCCGTGTGGTAAATGGTGAATGTGGCCCAAATATCACAAAACAAATACGGGCCTCCTTTGGCAAATATGTGGCACATTGCTATGGCTCGGTTCTGGCCCAGATCTGGCAAACGGGAGCGGACCGCCCAAGTGCCATCATTCCACGCGGTATGTGGGTCGGGCGAAAGTGTCGGGTGTGGGACGGGTCCGGACCACGGCAGTTTTTGCTATCTGGGGTTGATAGACGAGCTTAAAAAAGGTAGATGAGGCGTGGTGAAGGATTCGAAGACAACTTTGTCGTTCCTGGATTACGGCTGTATCGTGTAGCGCCAGTCATATAAAAGCCGAGTATTTTCTCCTCAGCAAAACGGGGAGTGAACGTTGTTATCTCCCGGAATTGTCTACCATCACAGAAGCTGTAGTTAGGTACTAATTAGGCTGCACAGATAAGGCGAAGTAATTTAGATAATTAACACAATGCGGACGAGGATGTCATTAATTAAAATGCACATCCATTAGTGTAATGACTAAGGCCGATCTTAATCACGTTGGTTTAGACATTTATAAACCAAAGAAGGTTGTGTAACGAGGGGTCAAGCCAATTTGTCAACTTGCATAAAGGAAAACAAGTCGCAGACTGCGAAGGAGTGTTTTCTGCTAAAGTAAGATGAAATGCGCCGTAATTAGGCTACTCATTACCTCCTGCCAGCGCTTCTTTAATGGCGCGCACATCATATTGGCTCGCCAGAGACACGGTCTTTCTTCCCCTTCCGAAGCCGAAGTCACCCTCGTGAATATACGGGCGGCTGTGAAGCGTCCACAAGTCAGATTCACCTGACTTATTTACTCACTTTACGATATTTAATTGCTGACTGTTCGTCCCGCGGCGATAAGAGCAGCGACAACTTTTTCCCCAGGTGGAGAAACTTGAAATGATCTCTTTCATCGGTGAAATGAGCGGGCCGCGCTGGCCTCGGTGGCGGCGGCGCCTGCGGTGCTTTTATTTGGCAGCGGGGCACGGTGGTGGCCTAGCCTGGCCAGCTGAGAGCTCCAGATATGGAAGGGGTTGTGCGTGGCCCTGGGTGATAAGGCGGTCTTCATACATGCATTTGTTAGGACGCTTAATCACCCGAGCGAGGAGACTTTGATCTCTGCATTCACAACATTATTATCGTCTGTGTGCTACACACCTTGGTGTAAGCCATTATTGGCCGTCTGCCTCCCGAATACAGGATGTGCCTATGATCCTGTGAAATTTGTCAAACGCCGCTGTTGGCTTGCCGTCGTATTCACTTTTTAAAGGTTTATTAGACACCTGGATCAGTACAGATGGTGATAAAATTCAGGACCGGCAAAATCCTCCCCGCCGTGTTGAAGAATTGTGCATCTTCCCCAGCGCCAGCATGGGCAGCAGCAGCAGCAGCATGTCTGTCTTTGTGTTTACTTCTCTGATACGCGACGCGGCCGTTGAGCCTTTCGGTAATTTTAATCTCTTCCTCTGTTCAATTTTCACCTTCCGTCAATTCGTTACACCCACAAGGCGTATGTTTCCGGTTTTCCAGCGATAGACGCTATCGGCATATGTTTTAAATGACCGGTAATATGACCAGCGAGTGATGCGTGACAGAAGGGTACCAGCAAGAGTTAAAGGGAAGGTTTACAAGATGGTAGTGAGACCAGCTATGTTTGGAGACAGTGGCACTGATGAAAAGACAGGAGGCGGAGCTGGAGGTGGCAGAGTTGGCGATGCTAAGATTTACATTGGGAGTGATGAAGGAGGACAGGATTAGGAACGAGTATATTAGAGGGACCGCTCAGGTTGGACGGACAAAGCGAGAGAGACAAGATGGAGATGGTTTGGACATGTGTGGAGGAGAGATGCTGGGTATACTGGGAGAAGGATGGTGAATATGGAGCTGCCAGGGAAGAGGAGAAGAGGAAGGCCAAAGAGGAGGTTTATGGATGTGGTGAGGGAGGACATGCAGGTGGCTGGTGTGACAGAGGGAGATGCAGAGGACAGGAAGAGATGGAAGCGGATGATCCGCTGTGGCGCCCCCTAGCGGGAGCAGCTGAAAGTAATGGTAGTAAATGAGCAGTGTATGCTTCGCTGATGCCCAGTGCATCTGGCTGAGATCTTCTGCTGACATGTTAATGCTGATTTAATAGCCTCTGACTTTGTTTCTACTTTTTCTGTCATCTACAGTTGAGTTTTGCTGCATTTAATTGATTTCATTAGATTTGAATCAGTGTCCAGGTGGCGTAGCGGTCTATTCCGTTGCCTACCAACACGGGGATCGCTGGTTCAAATCCCCGTGTTACCGCCATCTTGGTCGGGCGTCCTTACAAACACAATTGCCTGTATCTGCGGGTGGGAAGCCGGATGTGGGTATGTGTCCTGGTCGCTGCACTAGCACCTCCTCTGGTCGGTTGGGGTACCTGTTCGGGGGCGAGGGGGAACCAGGGGGGAATAGCGTGATCCTCCCACACGCTACGTCCCCCTGGCGAAACTCCTCACTGTCAGGTGAAAAGAAGCGGCTGGCGACTCCACATGTATGGGAGGAGACATGTGGTAGTCTGCAGCCCTCCCCGGATCGGCAGAGGGGGCGGAGCAGCGACCGGGACGGCTCGGAAGAGTGGGGTAATTGGCCGCATACAATTAGGGAGATGGCGGGGGGGGGGCAAACAAACAATAAAAACTGCAATATTTTTTTTATTGCTGTATTTTATTTATTTATTTATTTATATATTTAAATACTGGTATATTTGTTTTGATGCAAACTGATGTTTAATAATAGCGGTTTTCACTTTTTTTGGGCGGGGGGGGGGGGACGTGTCGAACCCCACAGATCTGAATGTCCTACTGATGACTAACCTGGGAGAAGAGCATCACAAAACGCCACCGCGTGAAGCGGTTTAAGTCCCACTCAGGCCACGTATTAATTTGAAGAAACGCTTCATTCCCCCCCCCCCCCCGCCGCGCTGGAGTTTATGGACAGTAGTGAAAATTATTGCGGTCTCGCAAAACAGTTGTAATGTTTCCTAGACCACCGTTGACTTAAACTACGACCTGGCGCTGGCTTACTATATTAAAAAACCGTTTCGGGGATCCGTATCGCCGAGGGCGGTCTAGTCGGCGTCTGTGATGGACATGGACAAGACTGCTTAAATTAGAAGTCAGACAACCGAGACCCAAACTGAGATGTCATGCTAATGAAGAGTCTCGGTGTTCCCCGTGGACAGTGAGTTACTGACTGAATTTAGGGGCTTATCCTTGTTGGGGGTAAGTTTTACAGCCAAGTGATCAAGCTTTAAATTCCAGGGGTGTTATGAATTCTTAACCATGAAACATACCCTCGTTAAAAAAAGGGTACTGCCGCTGTCACATTTTCCCTCATTTATAATTCATTCTACAATGAGGCGCGCAATCAGTCGGCACCCAGTTCGACGTCAAAGGTCGGAGGGCTTCTTCCCCCCCTGTTCCCAGTCAGGGGAGACACCGGTGAAATCTCACAGACAGAATCGGCTGTTTTAATGTAGGATAGTTTGATAGGAATAACACATATGCAGGGCGGCACGGCGGCGCAGTGGTTAGCGCGGCTGCCTCACAGCGAGGCGGGCCTGGGTTCGAGCCCCGGGGTAGTCCAACCTTGGGGGTCGTCCTCTGTGTGGAGTTTGCATGTTCTCCCCGTGTCGGCGTGGGTTTCCTCCGGGTGCTCCGGTTTCCTCCCACAGTCCAAAGACATGGAGGTCAGGTGAATCGGCTGTACTAAATTGCCCCTAGGTGTGAATGTGTGTGTGTGTGTGATGGCCTGGCGGCCTGTCCAGGGTGTCTCCCCGCCTGCTGCCCGATGACTGCTGGGACAGGCTCCAGCATCGCCGCGACCCTGAGAGCAGGATAAGCGGTTCGGATAATGGATGGATGGAACATATATATGCATATTTTGAGATGGCTGCTGTCTTATTCTGAGGACACTGCATTATTTGCATAAACTATATCTTTAATGAGGGGGCGTCACAAAAGCCTGATGGCAGATGTGTTGGATAAAGTGGGGCTGTGCACAACTGTGGTGATACAGGTGATTTTAGTGTAGCTGTTGCTTTATTTCTCCAACAGTCTTCACACGGTGGCAGACGGCCGCACAGTTCAGGACTGACACTTGGAGGCAGGACCTCAATTTACACTACAGACAAGACGCTGCACTGAAGAATAGTCAAGTCAAGTCAGGTTTATTTGTGTAGCCCAGTATCACAAATAACAAATTTGCCTCGGGGGGCTTTACAGCAACACAACATCCCGCCCTTAGACCCTCTCATCAGTTAAGGAGCAACTCCCTAAAAACAAAGCTTTAACAGGGGGGAAAAAAATAGGAAGAACCCTCAAGGGAGAGCAACAGAGGAGGGATCTCTCTCCCAAGATGGACAACGTGCAATGGATGTTGTGTTTACACGATTTACACAATACTACAACACCGAAAGAGGATAACAGAATTATAAAATATATGAAGAATAAGATGAGGAGGATGCCAAGCAGTGTCCAGATACCACCGGAACGGCCCGGGACCTGAGCCACGCGGCCAGCATCACCAAGTTAAGGAAAAAAAAAAAATATATATATAAAATTAGCCCTAATCTTAATTAATATTAGTGAGAGAAGGATATAAAATTGAAACAGGATCACAAAATTATATGGATTTATAAGATATTTAATAAGAAAATGTGATGAGGGGGATGCCAAGCAGTGTCCAGGTGGCGACCACTGTCACCATGGAGACCTGGGAGGAGGACAGACTGCACGTGCACACAAGGGAGACTCACATGACACCATTCACACACAGTAGACGAGAAAGGAGAAGACATCATTCAGAGAGAGACGGAAAAGACACGAGAGAAGAGAGAACAGTTTGCAGTAGTCCATAATGTATACGCTATAATCTATACACTGTAATCTATACTCTATACACTATAATCTACTCTATACACTATAATCTATACTCTATACACTATAATCTATACACTATAGTCTATACTCTATACACTATAATCTATACTCTATACACTATAATCTATACTCTATACACTATAATCTATACACTATAATCTATACTCTATACACTATAATCTATACTCTATACACTATAATCTGTACACTATAATCTATGCACTATAATCTATACTCTGTACACTATAATCTATACTCTATACACTATAATCTATGCACTATAATCTATACTCTGTACACTATAATCTATACGCTATACTCTATCCACTATACACTATAATCTATACTCTGTAATCTATCCACTATAATCTATACTCTGTAATCTATACACTATAATCTATACTCTGTACACTATAATCTATACGCTATACTCTATCCACTATACTCTATACACTATAATCTATACACTATACTCTATCCACTATAATCTATACTCTATAATCTATACACTATAATCTATACTCTATACACTATAATCTATACACTATAAAATATACTCTATACACTATAATCTATACTCTATAATCTATACACTATAATCTCGTCAGCAGAACAGTGGTTGGTAAATTCATCGAGGCAGAAAACCGACCCACCGTGCAGTACCGGTTGTGAAGCACTCAACTTAAAGGCAACTAATTGTAGGTTAAGGCAAAGAGATGAGGTTTAAGTTTGGATTTAAAGGACTCAGCAGACTCTGATGGTCTGGTGGCAGCAGGCAGGTTATTCCACGAGAGCGGAGCCCGATAGGAGAAGGCCCTGCCACCAGCTGACTTCTGTTTAACTTTGGGTACACACAGGAGCCCTGCACTGTGAGAGCGGAGAGCTGGAGATGGACTGTACGGTTTAAAGGAGATCAGACCGGTATGATGGGGCAAGCCCGTTTAAGATTTTAGAAGTCGGCAGAAGCACCTTGAAGTCTGATCTAACGTGGATAAACTTGACACGCGACAAATAACCCTTTCACTATGTAACGTGTGTGTTTCCATCATCCATCCGTCCATTATCTGAACCGCTTATCCTGCTCTCAGGGTCGCGGGGATGCTGGAGCCTATCCCAGCAGTCATTGGGCGGCAGGTGGGGAGACACCCTGGACAGGCCGCCAGGCCATCACAGGGCCCCCCCCCCCCCCCAGCCTCTGCTGCTTGCGAGTCTTCTTGTGGCTGTAAAGCCCAATCCGCGATCCACACTGTCTGCCACAGACAGAACAGGTGAGAGCACTGCCTGGGGGTGTAGGTGTGGTACTGGCTTCACGTCTCTTCAGACGTCTCCTGGTCCGTCGATCACCTCGGTCCTCCTCGAGCTTTTGCACCCCTTGTTGACAGAGCTGCCGCCAGACGGAGCGTCGGGCGGCGGCGTCCTCCAGCTGGCTCGGGTTCAGGCCGCACTTTTTCATGACGGTCTTCAGTTGCTCTTTGTACCGTTTTTCTGGCCCCCTGCCAAGCGGCGGCCGAGATGTAGCTGGCCATACGGCACTTTGCCTGGTGAGCGCTCCTTCGGCATCCTGATGACGTGACCGAGCCGGCGAAGTTGGTGCTGGGCGACGGTGGCCTCCATGCTGATGCAGTTGGTCTTGCGGAGTATTTCAGTACGGGGCACTGGGTCACACCAGGTTCTCCTCAGGATGCATTGTAGGCTTCTGTTGTGGAAGGCCTCAAGCATCCTGAGGTGGTGGCTGTACAGGGTCCACGCCTCACCGCTGTAGAGGAGAGTCGTGATGACAACTGCCAAGTAGACAGATATTTTGGTGTGGAG
The DNA here is from genome assembly GCF_029633865.1 of Lampris incognitus. NCBI lineage: Eukaryota > Metazoa > Chordata > Actinopteri > Lampriformes > Lampridae > Lampris > Lampris incognitus. The sequence goes on from NC_079211.1 coordinate 144,543,479, forward strand.
GTTGAGGTCTTTGTTTTGAAAGACCCTTCTCCTAAGTCTGCCAAAAGAGGATGACGCTTGTTTAATCCGGTTTCGTATCTCCCTGTCGATGCTGCAGTCGTCAGAGAGGAAGCTGCCCAGGTATCTGAAGGACTCCACTGTTGCGAGTGGTTTGTCAAAGATGGTGAAGGTTGGCGAATGAGATGGAGGAGTAGATGCCCACTTGCATACTACTTCAGTGTTTGCCACGTTTATAGAGAGACCCCGCCTACCACACGGCCTACACATTCACACCTACCACACGGCCTACACATTCACACATACCACACGCCCTACACATTCACGCCCTACACATTCACACCTACCACACGCCCTACACATTTACAGCTACCATACGTCCTACACATTCACACCTACCATACACCCTACACATTCACACCTACCATACGTCCTACACATTCACATCTACCATACGTCCTACACATTCACACCTACCATACGCCCTACACATTCACACCTACCACACGGCCTACACATTCACACCTACCACACGCCCTACACATTCACACCTACCACACGGCCTACACATTCACACCTACCATACGCCCTACACATTCACATCTACCACACGCCCTACACATTCACACCTACCACACGCCCTACACATTCACATCTACCACACGCCCTACACATTCACACCTACCACACGCCCTACACATTCACACCTACCACACGCCCTACACATTCACACCTACCACACGCCCTACACATTCACACCTACCATACGCCCTACACATTCACATCTACCACACGCCCTACACATTCACACCTACCACACGGCCTACACATTCACACCTACCACACGCCCTACACATTCACACCTACCACACGGCCTACACATTCACACCTACCATACACCCTACACATTCACACCTACCATACACCCTACACATTCACACCTACCATACACCCTACACATTCACACCTACCATACGTCCTACACATTCACACCTACCACACGCCCTACACATTCACACCTACCACACGCCCTACACATTCACACCTACCATACGTCCTACACATTCACACCTACCACACGCCCTACACATTCACACCTACCATACGCCCTACACATTCACACCTACCATACGTCCTACACATTCACACCTACCACACGCCCTACACATTCACACCTACCACACGGCCTACACATTCACACCTACCATACGTCCTACACATTCACACCTACCATACGCCCTACACATTCACACCTACCACACACCCTACACATTCACACCGACTGCATGCCCTACACATTCACACCTACCATACGCCCTACACATTCACACCTACCACACGCCCTACACATTCACACCTACCATACGCCCTACACATTCACACCTACCATACACCCTACACATTCACACCTACCACACGGCCTACACATTCACACCTACCATACGCCCTACACATTCACACCTACCATACACCCTACACATTCACACCTACCACACGCCCTACACATTCACACGCCCTACACATTCACACCTACCATACGCCCTACACATTCACACCTACCATACGTCCTACACATTCACATCTACCATACGCCCTACACATTCACACCTACCACACGCCCTACACATTCAAACCTACCACACGCCCTACACATTCAAACCTACCACACGCCCTACACATTCACACCTAGGGACAATTTAGTGCGGCTGATTCTCCTGACCTGCATGTCTTTGGACTGTGGGAGGAAACCGGAGCACCCGGAGAAAACCCACGCAGACACGGGGAGAACATGCAAACTCCACACAGAGGACGACCCGGGACGACCCCCAAGGTTGGACTACCCTGGGGCTCGAACCCAGGACCTTCTTGCTGTGAGGCCGCCTATGTTACATGTGTTTCCATTATATAGTAGAATATAAAATCACCGTATTTTAGCATGATTTGAGCACAGCTTGTCGACGACGGAACGTCGTCGTACAACGAATAAGGATTGTTCAGTAAAAAGAAATGGACGTCTTCAATCACGACGCGTCGCTGTTTGGATTCCCGTCTGATGTTCCTCCGCTACGTCTCGTCAGCTGGATAACGGCCGTAATGTGGTATCCCATAAACAGTTTATCAAGGCCAATTACCCCGTGTAAAGTCCTCGGAGAGGACATGTATATTTCCGCATACAAAAAAGAGCTGCCGTTTCACGGGGAGGCGAATTAAAGAGGATCTTTGAAAAAGACACTTTGAGATTTGAAGACCATTAAGGATGACATACAGACAATGCAGAAGGGCTCCTTTGTTTCTCCATATCGTTTTTGCCGGTAATTAGAAACGCAACGCGCTGAATAAGAAACGACGTCCTCCACGTATGCGTTTGTCTAATGTTTTCAGGAAAGTCCAACACGCCACAGAACGCCGCTGTATTTACTGCCTGGGAGCAGCATGGGGGCGCCGTTCTTTTTGCCAGCGGATTACTCACTCCATTTAACAACCTTTTCTGAAAAGACAAATGCCTTACAGTTGATATCCCAATTATTATTTTAGTTTTTTTTTTTTTTTTTTTGCAAACCTACCTCACTTAGCAAACAGCACGTTATCTTCCCGCTGTCAAAAACGTGTAAGATTAATTACTAGAATACGCAGAAGCGTGGTGGGATGCAGGCCGGCACAGAGAACACAGCAAAAGATGAACACTTGGTCACACATCAGCGGCTCTGATACAACAACACTTGTCTGTCCACAGCGTTGCTGTGTGTGTGTGTGTGTCTGTGTGTGTCTGTGTGTGTGTGTGTGTGTGTGTGTGTGTGTGTGTGTTACTTCCGGCAGGGTCGGGCGTCCCTACAGACACAATTGGCCGTGTCTGCGGGTGGGAAGCCGGATGTGGGTGTGTGTCCTGGTCGCTGCACTAGCGCCTCCTCTGGTCGATCGGGGCCTCCTCCCACGCGCTACATCCCCCTGGTGAAACTCCTCACCTGTGTGTCCTAGTCGCTGCACTAGCGCCTCCTCTGGTCGGGGGGGGTAGCGTGATCCTCCCACGCGCTGCGTCCCCCTGTGTGTCCCGGTCGCTGCACTAGCGCCTCCTCTGGTCGGGAGGGGGGGGCGGGATAGCGTGATCCTCCCACGCGCTACGTCCCCCCGGCGAAACTCCTCACTGTCAGGTGAAAAGAAGCGGCCGGCGACGCCACATGTATCGGAGGAGGCATGGTGGTAGTCTGCAGCCCTCCCCGGATCGGCAGAGGGGGTGGAGCAGCGACCGGGACGGCTCGGAAGAGCGGGGTAATTGGCCGGATACGATTGAGGCGAAAAAGGGGGCAGCCCCCCCCCCCCTCATTGTCGTACCACAGTTGCTAGCATCGCCTGGCGGGCAGCCCTATGTTCCCTCATGAATAGAGGTAGTTAGGTTAGGGTGAAGGGGAACACAGACACGCTCCCCTTCGCCTGTGGTAGAGATCAGATATGCTCGCACAAGAAATGAGAGGGGCTAAAACACCGTCCGCATCAGAGTAATCTATATGTACAGCACAGCCAGCATGTTTACATCCTCTCAGGTGAGATAGGGGAAGGGCACTGTAGGCATCAGCTCCAGGTTTCTAGTTAACCGCTGAACGGGTCGGTAGTCCGTGCCGGTATTTCTGCCGAATCCCTGCAAGATTCAAGTACGCTAAAACAGTGTTTCTCAACCCAGTCCTCAAGGAACCCCTATCCTGCAGATTTTCATTGTAACCCTGCATAGGTAGTCCTGCTTGTACTTACTCGACCAATCATCTCGCAGCACTTAATTATGCAAGGTGTGTGCAACATCTGACAAAATTCATTGCTGATTGGTTGAATAACTACAAACAGGTAACCTATTCAGGGTTGCAAAGAAAATATGCAGGATAGGGGGGGTCCTTGAGGACTGGGTTGAGAAACACTGCACTAAAAGGTGCACTCTAGCTTTCCTCGCCTTTTTGTACGTGTGAGATCGGACTGTCGAATTTACAAATGTGTGCGTTAACGGCCCGCTCGATTCAATTCTCAGCTGCTCGAGCCGGTTAATATTTTGTGTTCTCGGCTTTTGAAAGCACAAGCTGCTTCTCCTGTCGAGAGAGTGTGTTCCTACAGGCTTGCGTGAGTCTTCTGAATGAGGAGCTGTTGTGAGTTTGTTAGACGATGGCAATCTGATGCCGTCATATTCGTACCGATACTGCTGGTGAATTAATACCGCAGATCCTCTATGATTGTAATTTCAGTGACAAAAATGCTGATTCACGGAAAATGCCGTGTTTCCGTATGTGCAAACAAATACCCCGGTTTCCCTGGAGTTCACAGGTTAAGGCAGTACCACCATTGTAATAACATGCTCTTCCAGTACTGCAGGGGAGCATGTTGAATTATTTTCTCTGTCTGTGTTAGTATTGTTTTTTGTTTTTTGGCTCTTTAGTTATCATCCAGTCAGTTAGCTGTTCAATGTTTTGATGTTTCTTGTAAAAACATCTGGTTCACTGCATGTGGTGACCTTTAATGTGTATTTTCGACAGGCCAAAGGTGACCTGGCCGAGAGGTATACGTGTTCTCAGAGTGTGAACTATACAGGGGCTTTTGGGGGAGCTCACTTTTTCCATTTTGGGGATGGCTGTCACAGATGACTTAACATAAGTCATTTGCAATAAAACACCCATGTTTCGGGGCATCCAGGTAGCATAGCAGTCTATTCCGTTGCCTAGCGACACGGGGATCGCCGGTTCGAATCCCCGTGTTACCTCCGGCTTGGTCGGGCGTCCCTACAGACACAATTGGCCGTGTCTGCGGGTGGGAAGCCGGATGTGGGTGTGTGTCCTGGTCGCTGCACTAGCGCCTCCTCTGGCCCACGTGCTACGTCCCCCTGGTGAAACCCCTCAATTGTCAGGTGAAAAGAAGCGGCTGGCGACTCCACATGTATCGGAGGAGGCACGTGGTAGTCTGCAGCCTTCCCCGGCTCGGCAGAGGGGGTGGAGCAGCGACCAGAGCTCAGAAAAGTAGGGTAGTTGGCCGGATACAATTGGGGACAAAAGGGTAGGGGGGGGGGGGAATCCATGTTTCAAGCATCTACAAACTTGCTCTATATCAGCTGGTCTGGCAAAAAATATACTCTACCATGCTTGTTCACTGTTTTCTTAATCTTTGGTGCATGCATGTGTGTGAGAAAAGATGATTTATGGCAACACATTTGCATGCTGAAAAGCTTAAAATTACATTTTGATATTCTATAACATGTTTTCTTTTCCATATCTTGTGCCTCTAAAACACAAAAATTGCTAAAAAGCGCCTATAAAGGTTTAGGGGTTGGAGTCACCAGAGGCCCCACGATGCGATATTATCACGATGCCCAAGTCACGATACGATATTATCGCAATACTTAAGTCATTATATATTATCACGACACTTAAGCCACGATATGATATTATCATGATATTTAAGACACGATACGATATTATCGCGATACTTACGTCACGATGCGATATTATCGTGATGCGTAAGTCTCGATACGATATCTAATACCCATGTCACGATGCGATATTATCATGTGCTTAAGTCACAATACAATATTATCGCGATATTTACGTCATGATACGATATTATCATGATACTTACGCCACGATGCGATATTATCGTGATGCGTAAGTCTCGATACGATATCGTGATACCCAAGTCACGATGCGATATTATCATGAGCTTAAGTCACAATACAATATTATCGCAATATTTAAGTCATGATACGATATTATCATGATACTTAAGCCACGATACAATAGTATTGTGATTTTAAACATTTTGCGATTTGCCAAGTATTGCAATACATGTATTGCGATTACTTTTTTTTCCGACTGCGGTTATGTCCACAAAGGAAGACTCTGTTAGCATCTGTTTCAACTAATAAGATAAAGTTTTCAGTCTTTTCATCTTCAATCATTTTTACTGCAGTAAAATGGGATCGACTGACAACACTGTCATAAAAACCCGTCGTATTATTTATATAATAAAAGACCGATACGTGGCGTCCGCGTACCGATACAATATTGCCACACAAAATATCGCGATACTGTGCTGTATCGGTCTCCCCCCCCCCCCACCCCTATAAAGGTTACAATTAAATGGAAAACCGACTGTATTTATACAGCTCTTTTCTAGTCTACGACCACTCAAAGCACTTTACAGTGTATACCTCACATTCACCCATTCACGCACCCATTTACACACCGACGGCGGAGGCTGCCATGCAAGGCAAGTGCAATGCAAATTGCAATTAATCTTAATTGCGATGCAGTTAAGAGAAATAAACGTTTTTCTGCTCAAGTTGTGTAGCGAACCACAGCACCTTGCAGTAGACGGCCGGTGGGAGACGTCGCCATCATTAAACGGTCACGACGTCCAGATTACTCTGTAGTTAAACACTCCACGTCACATACCCACGTATCCGATCCTTTATGGTGCAGTCTTAGTTAAAAGCCGCCCTCAGGGGCGGGAAACAGGCAGAGAATCAGCAGCTATTCGACTGGTTCGGGGGGTGGGGTGGGGGGGGTGATGAAAGACTGAAAAAAGCGCCTTGTCATTTCTCGGTTGGCGTCGAAGTCGAAACCGATTTCCCTCAAAATGTCACCCGAGCTGAGCGCGGGGGAGACGGGAGAGACGCGCCAGAGATCTGATGTGGAAGATTAAATCTTAAAACGTTGTTCAGATGTGCATCAAACAAATCTTGTCCCAATATTTCCAGGCGTTCATGAATAATTGTGCGTTTCATTGTTTGTGTTTAGACGTCGGGATGTTCGAGCAACCGGCGTCGTGGCGGCTACGGATTCCGCAAAGCGCCCGCTCGTGTTATTGTCGCGGGACTGGGTTTAGATGTTCTTATATTAAGTAGTTGGAGGCTGGGAATTATGGTGCGACAACACAGTCTCTGGCGTTAATTAGCCGGGCTAGGCTACGGGTTTAGCAACCCACCTTGCACTGCTCCTGCAGTCTGCAGACGATGACGGACGCTGGCTAGCCTGGCTGGGATGGTCTCACTCTGCAGACACTCGCACTGTCACTGGCTGCACACTCTGATCTCTCTCTGGGGGCTGGTAATCACTCTTACTGGTTCTATTATGGTCGTCGCTGGTTAGTCACTGTCTAGCGTCAGCTCAGTCGAGGTGTAGGAGTCAGGAATGTTACGTCTGATCGCTGACACGTTATGCTAAGCTAACACTGTGTGACAGTCTGTAAACCACTATAACAACTAACCCACGCTGCGCTGTGCAATGGATAACAATAGGCAGCACGCACGCATTCCTAAGTCTCTTCTCATTGGCTAACAGGGTCTCGCGTTACTTTAGTCAGACTGTCTGTCTGTCACTATATGTCAGGGAGCTGTCGCAAGCGATATTATGAACCCTACATAGGCCTCGCCAAAATCCCGTTTCTGGCTTTGTCACGTGTGCGCCACCGTAGCAACGCGAAAATATGTTGTTATGGGTCTAGACTTCCTGCTTAATTTCGTTTTCAGGGCAAACACTTAAATCATAAGACAAACATCCTAGTCATGTCTTTCACTTCATTTACCAGAAAGTTTACATTTTCTACTATTAGCCTAGGCCTATAGTGTATAGTGCACAGTGTTGTATAAAGAAGGCCTGCTGAAAAGCTATAGGCTACTTGGGTAAAAGTAATGAAGTATCAGACATCGAAACTACTCAAGTTTCAATGAGCAATGAGGATCATGAACAGAGGAGAGCACATAAGACTGCCATTTTAATTATTATTTTGCCACTAGGGGGAGAAATTTACTAACTTTGGCGACCAAAATTGAAGGTAGCTAACGTTAGCTTTGCTTCGCACCGAGGTGATAGTTGATTGTTTCCTTAGCAACGCAGCGGAAATCCGGCGTCCGTTCGCGAGATTTGGGACAGGGTACGGGATTTTGGCGAGGGCTATGTAGGGTTCATAATATCGCGTCCCGCGCAACACTATTAACGTGGCGGAGAGCCACCACGCGGAGCCGCGTGAGTCCGTGTCGGCTTCTGTCGCCGCGGGGCAGCGTGGAGCCGCCGTGCCGCTGCTGCTGTTCGGTTAACACGGCTGGATGCCATGATAAATGGGCCCGCGGAGGCAGACGCCAGAATACACAATATGTGAACTCTGCAGTCATTTCACGTCGTAAAGAGTCTCCTCACGTCTTCGGTAAGGCGGCACGGGCGCCGTTACGAGCCCCGGTGTCTTTCTTTACGCCGAGCTCGCCAATCTGAACGCGCGCCATTAAGCTCTTAACGTTTGTTATTAGCCGGCACATCGGATCTCGGGCACATCTGTGTCCCTGTCAGCAGGTGACAGAGGTTCTGTGAGCGAACGCCGCAGCCCAGAATGCGGCCGCAGAGAGAGACGCGGCACTGAAGGAGCGAGGCGGCGGCGGCGGCGTGGCGCGCGCCCACCCCACCCCCCCCCGGGGGGGTCGAACCGCGCTGCTTAGCTCAGCTCCACGGGGTTTTTATAACCTGCCTCCACACTTTTTAATTGACACCGTCTTGTTGAAAATG
>NC_079211.1:144556997-144581316 GCF_029633865.1 Lampris incognitus
TGACTCGGCCGTACTAACTTGTCCCTAGGTATGACTGTGTGTGTGTGTGTGTGTGTGTGTGTGTGTGTGTGTGTGTGTGTCCTGTGTGATGGCCTGGCGGCCTGTCCAGGGTGCCTCCCCGCCTGCCGCCCAGTGACTGCTGGGATAGGCTCCAGCATCCCCGCCACCCTGAGAGCAGGATAAGCGGTTCGGATAATGGACGGATGGAGGAATGGGAGGATACCAAAATGTGCTTCTTGTGCCTTTTTGTCACGGCTGTGTCGTTGTGCGTACATAAAAAGAAGGGACGGACGCTATAAAACGAGTTATTTGAGTGAGTCCATGTTTCGGAGTAAAACATTCAATGTGTGTCTATGCACAGATTAAAGTGGGGTTTTTATTCTTACGTCTATCGATGAACGTAATGATTCTACGTCCTCTGAAACGTTTCACATCCCGTCGGAGCTGCAGGAAGTGCGGACGCCACGCGCTCCCCCGGTCGCTCCTCGCAAAGCCCTTGTCGATCAGTTTGAACCGAAATGCTTTCCGTCGCGTTCTCATTCGCCCCGGCAGACGTGCTCCGTTGTTTCTGAAATGCGTATTTCAGATTGGCTGTTTAAGGAGCCGCGGCGGCGTACACTGTGCGAAAAGCCCAAGGACACAATCTCGACTGGGGGCCCACATAATCACTGTCTGCTCTATTTTCCCCCGATTGATTCTCATAGGAAGGCACTGGAAGTCTAGCCGAAGGCAAAAGAAGGGTGTTTTCCATTTATTTCGCCCTCTTTAACCTCACCGTGCTGATAACTCCATTTGAGGAGAAAAAAAATATGAGAGTTATATCACGTTTCTGGCATTACCTTTTCACACGCGATGGCGTTGCCGTGACACACCTACTTTTATCCAGCTCGAGCACAAGCGGCGTGGTATTTCGGGGCCGATGTGACGCTCTTAAACTTTCGTGATCGCGTGGGAATTTTTTTTCTGCCCTGCCAATCCAACAGTTTATACGTAAGCCCTGCCTGCCCGATGATCTTCTTCTTCTTCTGTTGGCGTGTTCCCTGTTTCCCAGCGGTCGCCACAGCAGATTCGATAGTTTCCGTCGGTACCCTGTGAAGGGCACAGCACCCACGGCGGTCGCTGTCGACCCGGGCCTCGACCGATCCGGTGTGGCCTTGAGAATCCTCATAATAATTGGGCAAAAAATTTTACGTGGGATGCCCCTCCTGACACCGCCACTAACCCAACGGACGGGGGCACGGGTAAAGCGCCGGATGCCATCCCGGTAGTCACGGACTTGCGCCCACGCCTGTCGCCACGCCCGCCCCCTTTCTGATGATCTCGGCTCGAAACGCTGTTGGAAGAGTAACCCAGCGGTTACTTAGTCGTTAATAGGTACACCGTCTCTTTAAGAGCACAGCTTTACGGCTGCGGAGTGGGGATTTCCCAGCGAGACGGTTTGCGGCTTCGCTTGCCTAAATGAGAGAAGAAGAAGAGAGAGACGACTTAGCCGAGCGAAGCCGCAAACTCTCTCTCGCTGCGAGATCCCCCACTCTGCAGCCGTAAAGCTGTGCTCACGGTCGTGACTCTTAAAGAGACAGTGCACCTATTAACGCTGAATCAACTGACCAGGTAACTGCTGGGGTCACAGAAACGCCTCTTAATGGGGGATTTACTGGGTTCTTCGCTACCTCGTGTTGTGGAGCAGTGTTTATCTTGCTGGTTGCGTCCAGGGATCAGCACAGTGAGGCGTGGACCCTGCAGCGGCTCCTCTGCTCTCCACAGGGGAAAGGTGCAACGCTCCGCTCTGGACCATTAGCACAGCCTTGTTACCCTCCAACCTACATTAAATCGATTGTTTGGGGCCGAGCGCCATTCACCCTCAATACTCAAGATAGACCCCACCCCCCTTTCACAAGAGCTGCATAGTTGCTATGGAGTGATGGGCATATTATGAAACCGTGACACACCGAGGTATTGTGATGGCCGAGATGGAGAAGCCGTCGTGTGCGTCAAAACACCGACTGCATTGGCCAAGATGACAATTCATCTGCAACGCCCCCCCGCCCCCGCCCCACCCAGAACGCTGTAGCCACGTCCTCATTCATATGTTAATCGGGATGCGGGAAAAAAACCGTTTGTGTTAAAATTGTATTCAAAGCATGTAATTAAAAACAAATGCCAAACAGCCTACAAATCCAACGCATGTTCTTATTCTCCTCCTGATGGGTTTTTTTTTTAAACCGGGTTCATTAATGTTTCAATAGCTACCGGCCCGACTCGCCGTCACAGGTGAAATGGGTTTTTGGGTTTTCGGACCAGTTTCTCGTGAAGTTCCGAAACACGTCAGCAGACGGTAACGGAGAGATTGTGTAGTGTCGAGCAACCCCGATGAGAGGGTAACAGCCCGGGGTCATCGTTTTAGGCCTCACCTCGGTTTACCGTGACGTATTTCCGGGTCACAGCCTGCCAACATTTCCGGACCTCCCAGCCTTTTTTATATACAACACCGTGCTGTTCTTACGCCGAGGCTTTTCTTGCACGCATTTTTATTGGGTTCCCATCACCTGCTTTGCCTTTCATGAAAAACAGGCCCGCAGCTGCCTGCACACGGGTCCCCCGACTCGCCGCGGTTTTGTCAGGCTGAATATTATTCAGTCAACACAGTCTCCCTGCGTATAATACGGTATTGTCTCGACGATGTGAAAAACTACCCTGTTTAAAATGCCTCTCTGGTGGGGAAAAAAAGAAAAAGAAAAAGAAAGATGGGCTTGTATTCCAAAAATGGCGGCGCCTCATTTGGAGCAGACATTTTTCACCAACATTTCCTCCACTTACTGCGGAAAAGAAAGGAGGAACGATGATTGATCCCTCCCCCCCCCCCCGCCCGCCCGCCCCACCCCCCTATTTTGCCATGATACTCTTCTGACTTTTATTCATCGAGGGGGAAATGTGGAAAGCATGCCAAGCTCTCAGACACGCTCCGCTTCAGATTCTCCCACTTGGAGCTGCGGTGTATTACTGCAGTCTGCCGCTGTTGACATACGAGCAGGTCCACTGGAGCAGATGGGGGTCAAGCAGCAGGCTCGTGGGTAACCCAGCGCCGCTATTCAATTGCCTCTTTTATCATATATAAATGGCTATTAAAGGGAAGAGCAACCCCCCTTCTGGGTACGGATGAGCTGAGACGTTCCCCCTGTTTGCTGTAAGAAAATATGATTTTTTGTTTTGCTTGATTTTTCTCCCGTTTTCGTCCCAATTCTTTCCTTTTTTGGGATTTTCCCTCCTTTTTCTCCCCAATTGTACTTGGCCGATTACCCCGCTCTTCCGAGCCGTCCCGGTCGCCGCTCCACCCCCTCCGCTGATCCGGGGAGGGCTGCAGACCACCACATGCCTCCTCCCATACATGTGGAGTCGCCAGCCGCTTCTTTTCACCTGACGGTGAGGAGTATCGCCGGGGGGGAGGGGGGGGGCGTAATGCGTGGGAGGATCACACTATTCCCCCCAGCTCCCCCTCCCCCCCTGAACAGGTGCCCCAACCAACCAGAGGAGGCGCTAGTGCAACGACCAGGACCCATACCCGCATCCGGCTTCCCACCCGCAGACATGGCCAATTGTGTCTGTAGGGACGCCCGACCAAGCCGGAGGTAACGCGGGGATTCGAACCAGCGATCCCCACGTTGGTCGGCGACGGAATAGACCGCTATGCTACCCGGACGCCCCCTCCCAATTTGGCCTGTTCCGTTTTCTGTACTCCCGAAGCCCCGCCAATGCACAACCCCTACGGCAGTACGGAAGGATGTAGACTTCTTCGCATGTCCTTCGATACGTGTTGAGCCCCCCCCCCCCCCAACAGTTTCTCTTGGCCGGCCAGCTGCTGGTCTCTCCAGGGGAACGTATCGCGTGGAGGCTGTCACCGTTTCCTTCAGATTCATCTGCAGCTGTGTACAGATGCCCCTACAGGAGTCACTAATTGCGATGTTGGGACACATTACCCCGGCTCACCACCCGGTACTGCCTCTGGCCCAAGCCTGAGGTTCAAACGTTGAATCTCAGCGCGTGGACGCCAGCTGTATTTTTTTTAAATTTTTTTTATGTTTCCTCACCCATATGCATTTGACGGAAAAATGTAACGTAATATATGGTGAAACAAGCCACGTCTGTCTTTTTTATCTTGCCATTTTGATTAAGCGCTTTCACATTCTTATAATATCCCAATGGAAACGGTACAGTGGTCTACATTATCGAAATGAAATGGAGTTTCCATCTTTACATTTCATCCCCCTTCCTGTAATAATCTCAGGAAGAAACTGTTATTAACCTGAGTAGACCCGGTTCCAGTAAAAGAAATATTGAGAGGGGACGTGAAATGACTTAAACATTAGACTTCCTGCCAGGCACTTGTAGTGAAAGACTGTAATATTGGGATTTACCTTACGATATAGGATTCTTGTGGGGTTCTTGTGTCAGTACCTGACTTAATGGAGTTGTTTTTGCTCCACTTCCTTGTACACGGATCAACGTATGGATGGTACTGCGGTATATCAGGCAACACGGACCGGTGTAGTAGCTCAGCTTGCTGCGGGTACATTCTGGTCAATATTTCCAGTTCGTATCGCTCCACAACACCTTGAGATTTGACCGCTCGGATGCTGAGCTGTGGCATTTTACATGTACTTCCAGATTTGGTTATGCTATTTAGCCGGCTGGCATTTCCAAAAGGTCACAACCTTTTCTTTGTTCATTTGCCGCCTTCGATGTTTTTTGCGTTCAACGTGAGTTTTTCGGGGGCAGATGTCAAAGACCCGAGCCTTGTTAGGGCCGCAGAGGGGGCTTATCAGCGAGGCCGATTGATTCTCAGTCAGCTCCCTGTGATCTCTCCTGCCTGTCACTCCTCAATTGCTCTCCCGAGCCTAATCGATGTGCCTAGATACCCAACCGGCTGCCAAATTCACACTCCGGGAAAATGGGCCGAGAGGATGTAGACGCCGCAACACCGCAAAGACACCACTCCAATCTACTGGTAGCACAGCAACTGAGAAATAATACACAATATAACAACCAAACCCATGCTGCCGACTGTCAAGTTAAGGATTAACAACCTATGTTGTTTCGCCGTGGCGGGGCTTTCTCTGTTTCACTCTGCCGTTATGTGCCATTCCTTCAAAGTGCGAGCCTGTCCGCCACAGTGTGTTTCAAGCCTGCACAGTGAGAATATGACAGCCTCTCTGCTTTCACATGAATCACTATCTGGCAGCGAGGAAGGAGTGGAGCGAACTGGTTGGTCAGAGTGGCTGGAAGACTGAGAGCGATAAACCCCGGTGGCCTCCTTCAATCCTGTTAAAGGAAGCTCTGGGCCCCATCTTGCACTGGCAAGGTTCGGGATTCATCACTGACCAGAAAATTCAAGTCCATGTATGTGTGTGTGTGTGTGACATCGGGGTGGCTGGCCCAGCGCTAGGCTAAATGGAAGACTAATGGGCAGTGGGAGCAAGCTTGACGGGCTCTGAGGAGCCCTGTTCTCTCTTTCTCCACCTGTCATCCATCACATCTCCAGCTGATACTGGGAGATAGCTGTTCCAACCTGGGAGTAGGGGGTGGCCAAGGGAGCAGTCGGGGGGGGGGGGGGGGGGGGAAGGAGGGAAGGAGCACCAGCTGGCTGGAGACGGGGACATGGATGCAGCTACAGCCAGTGTTTACCAGCCGCTCTCATCCGCAGATTAAGGCAAGAGTCTTTTTGGGTCAGGGTGACACGTCGGCTGTGCCGCGACCTTTTTAAATCACCCGAGCAGATTTGATCGCCTGTCCTCTCCTTTAGAATTCAACCCACATCATCTCAGCCAATTATACATTTCAAAATATCGATGAATCGGGTGTAATTGATTCGTGTCGCGAGGAGAGCGGACGAGGCTGAAAGCGCTTGCGGTACTGGGAAAAGGGAAAGGACGGCCAAGTGACTATTGTGATCACCGGAGTTGCTTTTGTAATTGAAATAGACGACAAGGCCGTTCAGGCAAGAAAGGTCTCACTCGTAAATGTACGTCTGATTTACAGTAGAGCTGCAGCCTGAATAACCTCTCTGAAGGCTTCGTCCCATTCGGGGTATACAAGACATAATACCACACATTATATACATGGGGAAAATGTAGCTCTTTTTGTGCGATAGCTTTGGCAGAAACCTTTACGTAAAAGGATTGGCTTTTACACTGTTGCTTTTTTTGACTGTGGTGCGGAGAGACATCAATATGGGGGGGGGGGTTCACATACATACGGCACTCACAAACATGCACACACAAACATTCACGCACATGCACTTGCACAAATAAACCATGCTTTCCAGTTAACAGGCTTTTCTAAGTCCTTTCATTTCAGACCGGATTTTCGTTACAAACAGATGTCACCTTGAGCGCAAAGAAAAGAGATTATGGATTTTTTTTTTTTAAATCATTTGTCATCTGAGATTTTGCCATCTGAATACATCCAAATTTGTCAGGTGTAATGGTCTCCAGATTGGATAACAATAAGAACACAAGTCATTTTTCACCTGTGATGGTCCGGCGGCCTGTCCGGGGTGGCTCCCCGCCTGCCGCCCAATGACTGCTGGGATAGGCTCCAGCATCCCCGCGACCCTGGGAGCAGGATAAGCGGTTTGGATCATGGATGGATGGATGGTGTTTATGCTTCCATTGTAAGAAAGACAGAAACAAGTTATCTAAAACTTCGCCTTCTCAGAGTTGAGAGAGGATGGACAGTCAGTCATGATATATGAAGACAGAAAGAAGAGAGGCCTAACTGGACTGTTAACATATGAGACCTGCAACACAAATGCACATGTGTGTGTTGACTCACACTCACCTGAGTAAGTTGACATAGTGGCACAGATGGATGACAGAAAAGATAAGTATGAAATTGCAAATTTGTTTGGTGCGCTGTGCCATTCCTCTTCGTGCTGTTTCTGCCATTCACTGATTTTCTCAATAGTCCACCCTAATCCACTTTGAGAGGCTGGTCCTGCACCACCGCCGAGCCCCCCCCCCCCCCCCGCCCAAGATTCATTCTGCACAGAACTTCCACAGACGTGAATGAGACCATCACATACAGGGATTTCTCTTATCTGGTACGGAGCAAAGTTAGAATGACGTGTTTTTTATGTGTCCTGGTCGCTGCACTAGCGCCTCCTCTGGTCGGTCGGAGCGCCCGTTTGGGAGGGAGTAGCGTGATCCTCCCAACGCACTACGTCGCCCTGGCGAAACTCCTCACTGTCAGGTGAAAAGAAGCAGCTGGTGACTCCACATGTATGGGAGGAGGCATGTGGTAGTCTGCAGCCCTCCCCGGATCGACAGAGGGGGTGGAGCAGCGACCGGGACGGCTCGGAAGAGTGGGGTAATTGGCCTGATACGATTGGGGAGAAAAAAGGGGGGGGGGAATTAAAAACATTTTTGTTGTAAATTTAAATTTCCCTTGGGCTACTTTACATACTCTGCACAAACTCCGTACAGCGAGGGGCTAGGGTGCCAGGCCCGGGTGTCGGATCATACAGAACACCTCCACAAGCTTTACCAATACCGTCCTTCGCTCTGTGCACTTCCCAATTCAGACTGAAAATCTGTGTTGGGCCAGCACTTGTCAGATGCGTGAGTTAAGAGAGGTCGGAGGGTGTGCTGAAATGTGGGTGGAAAACTTTGTCGTGTTGTTCCAAGAGAGAGCCATCTGTAACTCGCCATCAGTGAGACGAAGGACCTAGCTGTAGTTTCCAGATCGAGAACAGAACCACTGAAAATTGTCCCCATCCCGGGAGAGTCGGTAAAGATGGTGTTGTCCAATCAGTAGGAGTACTTAACAGCCAGGACTAGGCTGATAACACAAGATACACTCTACAGTGTTGTTTTCTTTCTGTGGAGGCCGAAATCGATCACTGTGTGCAGCAAACTAGTCACGTCAATTTAGCGCCGATCAACGTGCTGGACAATATCGGAAATGCAGACGACAACGTGATGCACCAAGTGGTACGCAAGTATGACAAAAACAATGGGATGGCAGTCAGATGGAATAGTGGACGTGTGGATACGCTGCATATACCGTACACCAACAAACGAGAACGGCCTACTCCACATTTTGTACAATCGCTGAAGGCCGTGGCAGAGGTAAAGGTGAGGTCCGCAACAAACTTTATCTTAAACTGTTTGTCATCCCCCTTATCTTTTCAACATGGTGCTGCTGCAGCTATAGAGTACGTTCAGCCCGCGGCTCATTCCACCGAAGAGTACCAGGGACTCCTTCAGACAGTCTTTTGTGCTAAAGGCCTTGTTGCGGCACAGTGCTTCCACGGTGGCCCCAGCCTCAGTCATTCGGGAGAGTGCTGACAACCTATTTTCAACCCCCCTTTTTCACATTACATCAGCCCTGGCCCTGTGTCTTTGCACTATGTGTATATACACTACCGTTCAAAAGTTTGGGATCACCCAAACAATTTCGTGTTTTCCATGAAAAGTCACACTTATTCACCACCATATGTTGTGAAATGAATAGAAAATAGAGTCAAGACATTGACAAGGTTAGAAATAATGATTTGTATTTGAAATAAGATTTTTTTTACATCAAACTTTGCTTTCGTCAAAGAATCCTCCATTTGCAGCAATTACAGCATTGCAGACCTTTGGCATTCTAGCTGTTAATTTGTTGAGGTAATCTGGAGAAATTGCACCCCACGCTTCCAGAAGCAGCTCCCACAAGTTGGATTGGTTGGATGGGCACTTCTTTGAGCAGATTGAGTTTCTGGAGCATCACATTTGTGGGGTCAATTAAACGCTCAAAATGGCCAGAAAAAGAGAACTTTCATCTGAAACTCGACAGCCTATTCTTGTTCTTAGAAATGAAGGCTATTCCATGCGAGAAATTGCTAAGAAATTGAAGATTTCCTACACCGGTGTGTACTCCTCCCTTCAGAGGACAGCACAAACAGGCTCTAACAGGTACTATTTAATGAAGATGCCAGTTGGGGACCTGTGAGGCGTCTGTTTCTCAAACTAGAGACTCTAATGTACTTATCTTCTTGCTCAGTTGTGCAACGCGGCCTCCCACTTCTTTTTCTACTCTGGTTAGAGCCTGTTTGTGCTGTCCTCTGAAGGGAGTAGTACACACCGGTGTAGGAAATCTTCAATTTCTTAGCAATTTCTCGCATGGAATAGCCTTCATTTCTAAGAACAAGAATAGGCTGTCGAGTTTCAGATGAAAGTTCTCTTTTTCTGGCCATTTTGAGCGTTTAATTGACCCCACAAATGTGATGCTCCAGAAACTCAATCTGCTCAAAGAAGTGCCCATCCAACCAATCCAACTTGTGGGAGCTGCTTCTGGAAGCGTGGGGTGCAATTTCTCCAGATTACCTCAACAAATTAACAGCTAGAATGCCAAAGGTCTGCAATGCTGTAATTGCTGCAAATGGAGGATTCTTTGACGAAAGCAAAGTTTGATGTAAAACAAATCTTATTTCAAATACAAATCATTATTTCTAACCTTGTCAATGTCTTGACTCTATTTTCTATTCATTTCACAACATATGGTGGTGAATAAGTGTGACTTTTCATGGAAAACAAAATTGTTTGGGTGATCCCAAACTTTTGAACGGTAGTGTATATATATATATTTTATATATATCAGTGAGTATATATACACATACACACACTGATTGGCCAAAAAATTAAAACCACCTGAAGCTACTACCATCTGGGAATACCATTGCCATTAAGGGGTTTATTTGGTCTACAACAATGTTTAGATAGGTGGTACTTGTCAAAGTTGAAGATTCAAGAGTCCCTTTAGTGTCCCACATTGTAGGAAATTTAGATTGGGCTTCCGCCCATCCCGCGTCCACAAAAGACGTCCCACATACATAAGACAGGGTAAGACAGCTACAGGGAACGAGACGCTTATCCATCCGTCCATTATCCAAGCTGCTTATCCCAATATGGGTCGCAGGATGCTGGAGCCTATCCCAGCAGTCATTGGGCGGCAGGCGGGGAGACACCCTGGACAGGCCGCCAGACCATCACAGGGCCGACACACATTCACAACTAGGGACAATTTAGTCTGGCCAGTTCACCTGACCTACATGTCTTTGGAGTCCTCCCGTAGTCCAACAGGAAACATATCTAAGAACACAGTAAAACATAAGATGCAAAAAAAGATGTTAAATGTATAAAAGCCTATAGTACAGAAAGGCACTACAACTGGAAATAGTCAATCATC
Source organism: Lampris incognitus (assembly GCF_029633865.1). Classification (NCBI taxonomy): domain Eukaryota; kingdom Metazoa; phylum Chordata; class Actinopteri; order Lampriformes; family Lampridae; genus Lampris; species Lampris incognitus. Next base: position 144,567,222 of record NC_079211.1, read on the forward strand.
AGTAGATAAGTATGACTAAAGCTCTGTTTGGTTTTTATATCGATCTCATCCTTATTTCATCTAATGCTATTTAAAATGTTACTAACATCCACGTGAATGCCAGGACCCTGGGTTTCCCAGCAGAACATTGCGCAGAGCATCACACACACCCAGCCGTCCACATGATTTAACAGAAAATGTGATTCATCCGACCAGACCACCTTCTTCCACCGCTCCGTTGTCTAGTTCTGATGCTCGCGTGCCCATTGTAAGCACTTTTGACGGTGGACAGGGGTCATCATGGGGCACTCTGACCAGTCTACAGCTACACAGCCCCATACGCAGCGAGCTGCAATGCGCTGTGTTCTGACACCTGTCTGTCCATCATAGCCAGCATCAACTTTTCAGCAATTTGAGCTACAGTAGCGCTTCTGTGGAATCGGACCAGATGGGCTAGCCTTCACTCTCCATGTGCATCGTCGTCTAGCCATCACAATTTGGCCCTTGTCAAAGTCACTCAGATCTTTACGCAGATCCTTCCTGTTTCCAACACATCAGCTTCAAGAACTGACTGTTCACTTGCTGCCTAATATATCCCACCCCTTGAGATGTGCCACTGTAATGAGATAAGCAATGTTATTCGCTTACCTGTCAGTGGTTTTAATGTTCTGGCTGATCGGTGTATCTACAGGTGAGCCAAAACATTAGGACCGGTCACAGTTGAACTGAATATAACGTCGATCATCTCCAAACAAGGGCACATGGCATAGATGGTTAGTGAACGATCAGTTCTCGCAGTCAGAGGGTCGGATGCAGGAGAAATGGGCAGGAGTAAAGACCTGAGTGACTTTGACGAGGGCCAAATCGTTATGGCCGGATGAATGGGTCGGAGCATCTCTGAAATGGCAAGGCTTGTGGGGTGCTCCCAGTCAGCAGTGGGGAGTACCTGCTGACAGTGGTCCAAGAAGGGACAAACCACAAACTTGGTGGCAGGGTGTTGGGTGCCCAAGGCTCATTAATGCGCTAAGGTAATGAAGGCTATCCTATCTGGTCCAAACCGACAAAAGGTCTACTGTGGCACATATCTGCGTATGGGGCTGTGTAGGCACAGACCGGTTAGAGTGCCCATGATGACCGCTGTCCGCTGTCAAAAGCGCTTACAATGGGCACGCGAGCGTCAGAACTGGACCCTGGAGCAGTGGAAGAAAGTTGCCTGGTCCAATGAGTCCCGTTTTCTTTTAGATCACGTTGATGGCTGTGTACGTGTGTGCATTTTGCCCAGGGAATATTGACGGCACCAGGGTACGTTGTGGAAAGATGACAAGCTGGTGGAGGGAGTGCGATGCTCAGGGCAATGTTCTGGGAAACCCAGGGTCCGGCCATTCATGTGGACGTCAGTTTGACACGTGCCACCTACCTAAACATCGTTGCAGACCAGGTACACTCCTTCGTGGCAATGGTATTCCCTGATGGCGGTGGCCCCTTTCAGCAGAATAATGCACCTTGTCACACTGGACACATTGTTCGGCGGGAATGGTTTGAGGAATGTGATGAAATGGTCAAGGTGTTGCCCTGGCCTCCAAATTCTCCAGATCTCAATCTGATTGGGCATCCGTGGGATGTGCCGGACCGACAAGTCTGATCCACAGTGGCTCCACCTCGCAACTAACATAACTTGAAGGATCTGCTGGTACTGTTTTTGTGCCAGATACCACAGGACACCTTCAGGGGTTTTGTAGAGTCCATGCCTCGATGGGTCGGCACTGTTTTGGTGGCACACGGAGGACCAACAGCATATTAGGCACCTGGTCATAGTGTTTTGGCTCTTGAGTGTATCTTCCTTGTCATTATCCTCCAGAGTACCTACATCAGTGGTGCCCAGCCCTGCTCCTGGAGAGCTACCCTCCTGCCGGTTTTCACTCCAACCCTGATTTAACATATCTGATTCAATTAATGAAGGTCTTGATCAGTAGGTAATTAGTAGAATCAGGTGTGTTAAATTAGGGTGGGAGTGAAAAACGGCAGGATGGTAGCTCTCCAGGAGCAGTGTTGGGCACCACTGACCTACATCGTCACTGATGAATTTAGCAACAGTTAGTTGGTAATTAATCAGGAACGATTGTTCCACATCTTTACAATACTGTGCAGCACTTGTGCATATCTTCCCACTAATTTGCACATCTGCTTTGCTCTTCTTCACTTTTTTAATATGGTCAATAAAGACATGCGCATAGCATATTTTCATGTGAATATTTACTGTACACATCTGCACATGGCCCTCTCTAAATCTGACAATGCAAATAACCGTATTCCATATTTTGCACAGAAATTTATTCATATCCATATCCATATCCATACTTGTATTCATAGTCCCTCTTTCGCATGAATAGCTACAAGCATATTTGCACATCTCCATATAATTACTTATCCATAGTAGTAGCAGCCGGCGACACACATTGGCACATCTACTTCAGCCCACAGAAAGAATGATGTGTAGTGCCATTTCAGTGGGCATATATTTAGTCTCTGTACTAAATCTATGATAGTATACTCTTGTCTCTATTTATTGCTGTGGTAGTAACTATTTGGTTGTGATGTTGCCTACAGTACTTTTCCTAATTTTGTCCGTATCTGTGTGCTGCTGCGACGACCCAATATCCCTATAGGGAAAATAGGAAATCTTCATCTGATCTAGGTCTCCTCCGATCTGACATTCTCCCTCTGACTTTCTCTTCGCATCACCGTACCGCAGTGGCTCTTGACACATGTTTGTACCTATAAAATGTGCAACTTCTGTACGGTCCGCGATTTGCTGTGCAACATCCACGTCTCTACTGGTGATGGAGGACGTGTGCCTTTGTGTGTGTGTTTCAGCTATAGCCGTCCTCCTGGGCCGTGGTAAAACGCTGCACAATCTCTCTCGCTAACTGTTGCAGCATCCTTCCCCTACACAGCATGGAGACAAATACTACAGTGGCAAGCCGGCGCCTGTCGGATCTCTAATACGTGAGACTCTGACAGTGTTTGCATGTTTTTTTGTGTGTTTTTTTAAGCAGATGGCAGCCCAGGGAAAACCTTGAGCGGTGCCGCGTCTCTACCCCAGACAGAGATAGCTTAAGAGATTTTTGGGTAAACGTTGGGGAAATGATTTAATGTTCCCCGACGATAATGTGCGGCGAGATTCATATTCAAATGAAGCTAGTCTCCAAAGAGTGGGAGATGGATAGTATATCTCTATGTGTCTTTATTGCGACGTTTTCCCCGTACCGTGAGAATACCGTCCCGTGGACTTTGAAGCCTTAATGTTTTCTGGGTTACTGTGATGGGAAAGGAGTTGAAAACTTGTGGATATTTTCAGGGTTCGAGTCGTACCGAAACTCCCGGGGCACGGGCACTTATTCATTTACGCGCCACGTCTTCGTTATGTATGAACAGAGCCGAGCGGGATCCTTGACAAATCACACGTAGCGGTGTGAATGCTCGTCTACTACACGGGGAAAAAAAAACCATTTTCCACCTACGGAGCGTCGTCGCTCGGAATAAACGGAGCCAAAGCACCCGGAGACCGTTTAAAAGAGCCCACACAAAACGTCGCCACATGTGCCACCGACCTCGTCTGTGCCATATTGTGTACGTAGTCCATTTGCATAAACATTACAGGCTACTTCAACAATACAAACAGAGAACTGAAAATGACAATCGCCGAATCAGAGGTGCCTGAGTGTCCCCCCCCCCACACCTGCCCACACATCGCATTAATTTTGGACACATCTAGGGGGGGCTATTGTGTGTCTTGGAGGGTATAGCCCCCCCCCTCCCCCAGCGTACCACCCTCCCCACATAATTCGAACCCTGATTATTTCACAGTCGTGACATTCTGCCCAGCCTGTTACTGGACACACTGCTGGGGAGACACTGTCGCGGATAAATGCCGCCATTAAAGACAAAGGCCAAAAAAGACACGACTGTTCGTCATGCGTTTTCTGTTGGGCTTTCAACTGCTGCTAAGAGAACAGTTTGTTCCCTGGCCAATAATCCCCCCCACCCCGCCCCTCCTTTGCTCCAGTGTGCGAGGTATAGCCAGGCTAATGGAAGTCTTTGGCTGAGACAGCTACATCACAGGCACTTTGTAAACAAGTGACATTAATTTTCATATCAACTCATTAACTCACAGTCTAAGCCGAGTAAACAGCTTTAGTTAAAGTGAAATGGAGCGTACTGTAAATAATGTGCACTTAGCAGTTAGAGGGGATTTTGCGTGTTGTGTGTCTGTGTGTGCCAGCATGCATATCTACGTTGTGTTGGCCCTAAGGTTGCTTACTGGCAGCAGTTGAGGAAAATGGTTGAAAAATTTAGACAGAGAGGAATGATGATGAAGAGTAAGGGAGGGTTGGCGAAAAAGAAAGCTAAAGATAGAAGAGTGGTGGTTCATCTCCAGCCCCATATATATATATATATATGTGTGTGTGTGTCTGTGTCTGTGTGTGTGTGTGTGTGTTTTTATTTCCCCCTTTTCCCCCAAATTGTACATGGTCAATTGCCCCACTCTTCCGAGCCCTCCTGGTCGCTGCTCCACCCCATCTGCTGATCCGGGGAGGGCTGCAGACTACCACATGCCTCTTCCGATACATGTGGAGTCGCCAGCTGCTTATTTTCACCTGACAGTGAGGAGTTTCCCCAGGGAGATGTGGCACATGGGAGGATCAAGCTATCCCCCCCCCACCCCCACCCACTGAACAGGCGCCCTGACTAACCAGAGGAGGCCGCTAGTGCAGCGACCGGGACACATACCCACATCCGGCTTCCCACCCGCAGACACGGCCAATTGTGTCTGTAGGGATTCGAACCGGCAATCCCCGTGCTGGTAGTCCTACTAATATTAAAGAGTACATGCACACTAACACAGATAGATTTGAAAATGCCACTTTCATGGGACGGGAAGAAAGTTGTCCGTCCACACAAGCATTGTCCAGTCGTTTTCTAAAAGTTCACCATCCCCATTAAAACGCCGAAACAACAGAAAAACACCGAAGTCTCTTCTGTTTTGGCGTGCACGGGCCACTTGATCCGGCAGCTTTATGCTGACAACACCACAATCATACACACGTGTTTTTTAAATGTGCTGTTGTTGGTGGTCAAGAAGGCCAACTTAGTGTGAATGGGAGGCCAGAAAGGAGAGGAAAAGACGAGTTTTGGAGTCTGACCAGGTTAGTGTGGATGTGGATGAGTCTAACCGCGTTAGTGTGGATGTGGATGAGTTTGACTTGGTTAGTGTGGATGTGGATGAGCCCGACCGGGTTAGTGTGGATGTGGATGAGTTTGACTTGGTTAGTGTGGATGTGGATGAGTTTGACCAGGTTAGTGTGGATGTGGATGAGTTTGACCAGGTTAGTGTGGATGTGGATGAGTCTAACCAGGTTAGTGTGGATGTGGATGAGTCTGACCGGGTTAGTGTGGATGTGGATGAGTTTGACCAGGTTAGTGTGGATGTGGATGAGTCTGACTGGGTTAGTGTGGATGTGGATGAGTTTGACCAGGTTAGTGTGGATGTGGATGAGTCTGACTGGGTTAGTGTGGATGTGGATGAGTTTGACCAGGTTAGTGTGGATGTGGATGAGTCTGACTGGGTTAGTGTGGATGTGGATGAGTCTGACCGGGTTAGTGTGGATGTGGATGAGTCTAACCGGGTTAGTGTGGAGGTGGATGAGTCTGACCGGGTTAGTGTGGATGTGGCTGAGCCTGACCGGGTTAGTGTGGATGAGTTTGACCGGGTTAGTGTGGATGTGGATGAGTCTGACTGGGTTAGTGTGGATAAGTCTAACTGGGTTAGTGTGGATGTGGATGAGTCTGACCGGGTTAGTGTGGATGTGGATGAGCCTGACCGGGTTAGTGTGGATGAGTCTGACCGGGTTAGTGTGGATGTGGATGAGTCTGACCGGGTTAGTGTGGATGTGGATGAGTCTGACTGGGTTAGTGTGGATGTGGATGAGTCCGACCGGGTTAGTGTGGATGTGGATGAGTCTGACCGGGTTAGTGTGGATGTGGATGAGTCTGACCGGGTTAGTGTGGATGTGGATGAGTCTGACCGGGTTAGTGTGGATGTGGATGAGTCCGACCGGGTTAGTGTGGCTGTGGATGAGTCTGACTGGGTTAGTGTGGATGTGGATGAGTCTGACCAGGTTAGTGTGGAGTTTTGGGAGTCTGACCGGGTTAGTGTGGATGTGGATGAGTCCGACCGGGTTAGTGTGGATGTGGATGAGTCTGACCGGCTTAGTGTGGATGTGGATGAGTCTGACCGGCTTAGTGTGGATGTATACTTTGGGTCATCTCATCCAGAGGGAGAGGCCGGAACGCCGTTGGTGCGACAGCAGCAGCAACGCGACTGACCGGCTGCTACATTAACACACGGCTGTCGGTGAGGGGAACCAGCCTCGACATAAGCATCAAATAATGTGCAACCTCACTTCCTGTTGAGCACGGCGTTGGCTCGCTAACACCCGGCGCTTGCTGCCACGTGTCTTAATCTTTTTCCCTTCGCAGACCGCCGCACAGCATCTCCCCGACATGAAGGCCATGTGAAATGTATGAGCGGATAAGCGACGCCTGGTTGAGTCCAGCGTGTCGTTGTCGGTAATGATAACGTAACGACGCCGGCGATGGTTTGGTTTGCCATTTCTGTAGCTCGGTTCTCTCGTGCTGCATGTGTGTGTGTCTTTGGTTCGCATGTGAGTGTTGACAGGTGGCCGGGCCTTCATAGTGTTACCTTGTGTAGTGACGCAGTACCACCGCTTCGTGTCTGTTAGCGTGTCTTACACGATGTAGACGTTGTATTTTTCGTTGACTCATTAAGGTCATAGAGTAATCCCCGAGGGCGCCCGCCGTGGCCTATGCCAAGAGAAAACGCCAGCCGCGATACAATAAAAGTAAATAATAAAAGTTCTGAGATGCTCTTTGCCTGTAACATTAAATGTGATGTGCCGCGTTTGATATTTATGCTAAAAACCCTCGCGAGGCTTGGAAAGGTGGATTAGGTTTGTTGATGCCCGTTAATCCGGAAAACTGAGGTCTTGTAATTGTCGCTGCACAGAAAGCGACGTGTCGACGTGTCATCACAATGGCCGACTTAATGAGATAAAGAAAAGGGACGCAAAGATGTGCCTATACAGGGGTAACGTGCAAAACCTGACGCACATGCACAAGTCTTAGCCCGCATTGAATTTCCCTCCCCGTTAACAATAGCCCCATCAAATACCTATTGTGCCTTGCACCGCATTATCAGTGTGCATGTGTGTGTGTCTGTGTGTGTGTGTGTGTGTGGTCATGATTGAGTGTTCGTTAAAGGAGACCTGAAAGTCAGGAGCCGGTATGGGGACCGGGAGGCTGAAAGACACCTCTCCGGGCAGAATAGAAAAGAGCCTTTGTGCGCCCCTGAAGAGCCGAAGGGCCGCGAGAGAATGGCAGCGGAGGCTCCGTTCTGACAGGTCTGTCCATCAGCAGTCCTCGGCTCACCGGCTACATAAACAGGACAAGGACACAACACACCGTCCCCGTCCCCCCCCGCAGCTCTGGCTGCCCAACTCAATCCCATGTCATCTGTCCCGTCACGGACCCTTGTCACCTGTCAGTCAAAGCGGACTATTGTGTTGTCAAGTGCACAAGCCAAGGGCACTGTTGGCAACGGGGCGGCGTTCTGGTGTTAAGTTACTCTGTCTAGGACTTTGGAGTGGCGCGACCGGGGCCAGGAAACCTTGCTGAAAATACCGGCGTGGGAAGTGACCGGGCCGCCGTGGCGAGTGAGCCTGACTGACATGCTCCTCATGGTCGTGCAGGTGTGAAGGACTCGCATTTTTTTCCTTTCAGTCATACAGAACATGCATCGACTACATCAGTACTCATCTGGAGGGAAGGCGGAAAAACGGGTCCAAGGTTTTCTGTCCGCTCCAGTGTCTTCGGGTCATTTTCAAAACAATCCACAGCGCACACCGTGAAACGCCGGTAGAACAGAGCAATGTGCGAGTCGCTCCTACTGGCCATGCACAGATCACACCAGCTCGACGTTAGTTTGGGAAAAGAGCTGTTTTCGTCGTCGATACCACACCGCCAGACTGGTATTTTCAAGTTTAGAAAATACACGTGTTTGGTGGTTGAAAACACCGTCAGCGACAGACGGGCATGGGCGTAAGTCCATGAATACCGGGATGGCATCTAGCGCTTTACCCATACCCCCGCCATAGGGTTAGTGGTTGTGTAAGGAAGGGCATCCGACATAACATTTTGCCACGTCAGTGTGCAGAAGTAGTAGTAGTAGTAGTAGTAGTAGTGGTATGCGGATTGACAAAACCAAACCGGATCGGTCAAGGCTCCATACGCGATTGGCTGAGGCCCAGATTAACAATGGCTACCATTGGTGCTGTGCCCTCACAGGGTACTGCTGGAAACTGTAATATCCGTTGTGGCGACCCCTGAGAAACAGGGGACAAGCTGAAAGAAGAAGAAGAAGAAAAAGAAGAAGAAGAAGAAGATGGTTGAAAACACTGGCTGAAGGTCTGTTCAGACCGAGACCGAATTTGTCGCACGCAAAAAACGCATGACAAGATCTGAAAACAACAAATGCATCTTTAGGAAGTCCTGCACACCGAGTAGGAAGCTGTCGTGCTGAGACAATGCGTCATTTTTTATTCTGAGCTGCTTCAATTTCGGCATTTTTTTTGGATGCCGTAAAAACGCTCCGACCGTTCAGGTGGCGTAGCGGTCTATTCCATTGCCTACTAACACCGGGATCGCCGGTTCGAATCCCCGTGTTACCTCCGGCTTTGTTGTGCGTCCCCGCAGACACAATTGGCCGTGTCTGCAGCTGGGAAGCCGGGTGTGGGCATGTGTCCTGGTCGCTGCACTAGCGCCTCCTCTGGTCGGTCGGGGTGCCTGTTCAGGGGGGAGGGGGAACTGGGGGGAATAGCGTGATCCTCCCACGCGCTACGTCCCCCTGGCGAAACTCCTCACTGTCAGGTGAAAAGAAGCGGCTGGCGACTCCACATGTATCGGAGGAGGCATGTGGTAGTCCGCAGCCCTCCCCCGGATTGGTGAAGGGGGTGGAGCAGCGACCGGATTGGTGAAGGGGGTGGAGCAGCGACCGGGACGGCTTGGAAGAGTGGGGTAATTGGCCAAGTACAACTGGGGAGAAAAATGGAAAATAAAATTCAAAAAAGAAAAAAAAAGTTCTTTATTGTTATTATATTGCATTAGAATAATCTTGTAATTTACGCTGAAAGAATTTGCTTTATTCTTTTCTTAATATTTGTGCAATTTCATGTTCTAAAAAAAATTCTTTTTCTTAGTAATTTATTGTTTTCATATTGTGCTTTATTTGTTAATTCAAAGCTTTATTGATCATAAAGTGTGCCCGGTCATTACTCTCCACTCAGGGATATGAATCCTGTGAGCCCGAAGCTGTTTTCAGGGTAATTTCATGACTTTTTTTTTTTTACTTTTAAGCTCTTATCTTGGTCATTATCAGAGCCTGAAATGGAAATAAAATAAATGCCAGTACTCCCCTTATTCACATATATATTTTTTACTATTTTTACTTTTTTATTAGACAGCGGCAGAGGAGAGCTAGACAGGAAATGAGGGGTATGGCATGCAACAAGGGTCGCCGGTTGGACTCGACTCGCCAACGTTGTGACCGTGTGGCCGTGTGGCACGTGCTGTAACTGTTGGGCTACATGTTGGCGTGTGTTTTGGCCGGTTTCAGCAAGTCATTCTCACATTCTGAATTTCTGCAGTGAATAAAATATACTAGGAGACGCTGCTGATGTTCACAACACAAATTTACTTAAGGGGACCAACATTTTAATTATTAGAGTAAAAATATGGGACAATGTACACTAGATTTAGTGTGTAATGTAGTCATCAGGCCGGGATGCCCTTAGTTCCTTGTATTCCTGGCAAAATCCAGTACTTTCTCTACTTTTTGTGCGTCACACAAACTAAGCAGCTCTGCATCACCATGCTGTGTCCAGCTGTCCGTCAGACTATTATTGTAAGGTTAATGTAACGTTACTTAGATTAGCCGCCCACAGAGAAAAGAAAGCCGGTGAGAACAGGAACAGGTGAGCATCATGTAATGCCCCCAAGTGCCCCCCGAGGTAATGCAGTTTGTCTAGGGCCATTATCAGTCGCCCTGAGAACCTGATATGGAGAGGGCAGAAAAGAGCTTGTGAGAAGTGCTGTTGCGCAAGAAAAAGCCACGGTATGCCGGTACTGCATACCGGTGAGTACCAGCCCACGTCAAGCGCCGGTCATTATAAGGGCTAGCCATACATGCTGTATGTTGTTTTTGTTGTTCAGAACAGTCTAGGCTAGCCAGGTCTTCCATCATTTGATATAATACTTGCAGACATTGATATTAGCCTTTGTGTCAAGGAAAAAAATGGCGCCTATTGAATAGTTGAGTTTTTACATGTGTCTCGCCCATAACATGCTGGCAGTAGAGATATTTGCATAATTGTGTAGGGAAGATTGTCTTGAATCTGGCAATACCACAACCATGATGGTGGAATATTCAATGACTGACCTGATGTGACTTGTTTGTGTAGCGGCTGTAAGACGGTTGCTCACAGACTGAAGAACAGCTGTCACACCAGGAGTCAGGATCTGCACATTTATTCTGAAGAAAGTAGAATGGGGCAGTCAAATTCACACACAGTGGCAGTCTGTCCCTCATTCCCCATCACAAGAGCTGCCCAACTCTTTGTTTTTATAATATATGTCTAACAAAATGCAACTCTAAACAAAATATGTGCACACCAAAAGAATGGCGGCCCCCACAGTGGCCACACGCGTATTCGAAATCAGCAGCAAAAACGGAAAACAATCAACAAGCAAAACTGTTACGCCACTCATTCAATACAGTTCTCCCATGAAAGCACACAAGAATTTAGTAACACATAACAATTTAACACCACAACGCACCTACAGAAAGTAGCATGGGGCAGTCAATTCACACACACAGTGTCAGGCTGTCTCTCATTTCCCCCGCAGCGAGTCGGGAAATATGCAAACGAGTAAAATTTCCGACAGATTTAACAGTCAAGTCAAGTCGAGTCTATTTCTGTAGCATTCAAAACACCCACAGTTGAACCAAAGTGCTGCACAAGCTTCAAATACAATATAAAATAAGGGACACATGTGAATATGAAAATATATGTAAAAAAAAACACAGTAAAATAAAGAAATTAAAATGTAAACAATAAAACACAGGAGTAAAAGTATATGTCCGCCGTAAAATCACGGTGTCAAGCTCAACTTGAATCGAATGCCAGCGAGAGGAGGTAGGTCTTTAACCAAGATTTAAAAGTCTCTAGGGTCTGAGCAGATCTCATGTGTACTGGTGAGTTGTTCCAGAGATCAGGGGCAGCAGCTGCAGAGGCTCTGTCGCCCCTCTTCTTAAGCCTGGATCTGGGAACATGTAAGAGCATCTGGTTTGTTGACTTGAGTGCTCTGACTGGTGTATGATGGTGTATTGGCTCAGATAAATAAGATGGCCCATTTAAAGACTTAAAAACAAGTAATAAAATCTTAAACTGGATCCTAAAACAGACAGGGAGCCAATGAAGGGAGGCCAGTACAGGCCTTATGTGGTCACGGCGCTTCTTTCCCGTCAGCAGGCGACGCCAACATACTATAGCGAATTTGGGGGGGGGGGGCAGTCTGAGACCGCCACAGCCGGACGCGAACCCGTGGCTCCAACACCGCAAACGACAACGTTAACCAGTCGACTAAAGGGTCCGACCCGGTAGTCAAGGACCGACTTGTCTACTTATCCATGCACGTTACAATACAGTGAGTTACAGTAATCCCAAACGAGAGGTAATAAATGCAGTAATTACCATCTCCAGGTCATTTGGAGGGAGATGGGCCTTTACTTTCCCCAGAAGTCGTAATTGGAAGAAAAAAAACTTGTTTTGACTACTGAGCTTATTTGTTTACCAAAGTTAAAACAGGATGTAATGGCCGTGTTTACCGACCAAAACCAATGGCAGAACTCAAAAACGTGTCAGTGTAGCTGGTTATTTTCTTGCCCGGTGCGGGATTCGATACGGGGTGTACTGCACCACAAGGCGACATCACTAACCGCTCGGCTAAAGGGTCAGACCCGTTAGCTAGGGGGCTAACGTGTCTTATTAGTAGTTTACACCAATAAGTGACTGGCGTGGGTAAAAAGCCCCGCTCTTTCTCGTGACACGTGTTCCGTGTCTATGCGGTGACGAGTTCGCGAGTAATTCAGACAAGGCTAATTAGCGGCTGTGGAGGTGGACGCGGAGATGTGTGCAGGTTGTAACTATGATTAAATTCGATGTAAATTCAAAATTGGGTAACACTTTAGTATGGGGAACATAAAAAAACTTAATTACTAGTGAATTAGTAATGATCAAGATGTCACTTTAGTATGGGGAACATAAAAAAACTTAATTACTAGTGAATTAGTAATGATCAAGATGTCACTTTAGTATGGGGAACATATTCTAAGTAACAAAAACTTAATTGCTAGTGAATTAGTTATGATCAAGATGTCACTTAGTATGGGGAACATATGCTAAGTAACAAAAACTTAATTACTAGTGAATTAGTAATGATCAAGGTGTCACTTTAGTATGGGGAACATATTCTAAGTAACAAAAACTTAATTGCTAGTGAATTAGTAATGATCAAGATGTCACTTTAGTATGGGGAACATATTCTAAGTAACAGAAACTTAATTGCTAGTGAATTAGTAATGATCAAGATGTCACTTTAGTATGGGGAACATATTCTAAGTAACAAAAACTTAATTGCTAGTGAATTAGTAATGATCAAGATGTCACTTTAGTATGGGGAACATATTCTAAGTAACAGAAACTTAATTACTAGTGAATTAGTAATGATCAAGATGTCACTTTAGTATGGGGAACATATTCTAAGTAACAAAAACTTAATTGCTAGTGAATTAGTAATGATCAAGATGTCACTTTAGTATGGGGAACATATTCTAAGTAACAGAAACTTCATTGCTAGTGAATTAGTAATGATCAAGATGTCACTTTAGTATGGGGAACATATTCTAAGTAACAAAAACTTAATTACTAGTGAATTAGTAATGATCAAGGTGTCACTTTAGTATGGGGAACATACTCTAAGTAACAAAAACTTAATTTACAGTAATTTCACACTATGAACACTTGTAGTTTTGTGTGTTGTTATGTAAGAACAGAGCATATTCATTAAGTGTTAGTAAGGGAGAATAACTCTTCTTGTGGTACTACCACCTTATAAAGTCCATACTAAGCAAAGGATATTGAGATGGTACTACTAATAAGCAATACTTCTGAGGTTATAGAGGGAAAACTCATAGTTAATGGCTTACTGGTTGTATAATAAAGCCGTGCAGAATAAGGCATTAGTGAGTGCGTAATAATGACCAATTAAGTGCCAATATGTTGCTAATTTGCATGCTAATAAGCACCTCATTAATGGTGACTACGCTCCCCATACTAAAGAGTTCCCCAAATTATTTTTCTCGGCAACACTGCATCGCATAGAAAAGCTACTAGCCTTGTTGGCGAGCCCAAGTCGTGCCCTTTAATTTGACGTGTGTGCCACGATGAAAACCTCCCGAGCGATTCAGCCGAGAAGAGGGGGTGCGGATTTTGATGCCCATTGCGTCTGTTACGGGTTAAAATGACAGTGGGTTTGGTTGGGGGTGGGTTGGGGGGGGCGGCACTGTAAGACGTTGGTTAGGGGCCCCAAAATGTTCAGAAACGGCTTTGCACAAGGGCATCAGTAACGCCCACGGGACACTAGATGGCTATGTGGCGGTGCACTCTGACAACAAACCAACCAAACAGCCCAGGGTGTCCCCCTGCCTGCCTGCCTGCCGCCCAATGGCTGCTGGAATGGGCTCCTGAGTAGGATAGGCGGTTTGGATAATGGATGGGTAGCCGAGGAAACTGGACGGGACTCGGGCCTGGGACGACGTCCGAGCACAGCTAGACAGGGGATGCAGGAAACAGGGCTGGAGCGGCCATGCCAATATGTACTGTACATACTCATCCAAATCAGTTAATCACTACGAAGACGC